>NC_043991.1:22755869-23055869 GCF_902150065.1 Myripristis murdjan
CCAAAATGAAAAAAGAAAGTAAAGATTTGTATCCCCTCACAGTTCTCTTTTGTTCTCTTTAGGTCTCTGTTTTTAGTCTGTGTTTCTTTTGTTAATGTTAATGTAATTCAGCAGAGTTTAGCAGTCAGGTGATCTGATTGTTTCAGTATCTCTGTGTTGTACATGTCCAAGGCATGGTTTACTCTAATCATCTCACTGTTGTTGAGCTTGAGCCTGTGCTTTAGCATACAAGAGAACAGGTCCAGCTGGGGCTTTCCAGGCGCAACTGGAGGGGCCAGGCGGTTAATCCGATCCCTAATGTCCAGTAGCAAGAGCATGACAGATGAGGATGAGTAGAATTGAGTTCCTTGGGTGTATGACTGGTTGACCTGCTGCACAGCACTACGTAGCAGGTCAGCATTGAAGCGCAGGCTGTAGCCAAACACTTGGATATCTGAGATCTTTATATAGATCTGGCGCTTGTTGGGGTCTGCAAGGTCCACCGGTCCCTGACCTGTGTCATTGCGTAAGCCAGTGGGTATCTTAGCACGGCTACGTAGGTAGATGTGTACTGTCTCAAAGAAGGTCTTCCACCTGTTTCCCAGTAGCAGAGTCCAGTTGAAACACTGGGAGTTCTGCAGCCGAACTTTCTCCCAACGTGGGTAACCATGCTCCCCAAAAGGCATGCTCCAGCCCTCTGAGTGGCTACCACTGAAGGGATTGACATAAACAAAGAACATGGGGTCAATGCTGCTGTTGCGCATCTGACAGATCTTCATCGATAGACCCACTATCATGTGGAGGTAGTCCATCCGGTTCTTGTTGCTCTTCAGAGTCAGGGACATGCGCTTTCGCCATCGCGGGTCAAAGAAGGTCTCAAGGCGGATCTCATTGCTGATGAAGGTAGTGTGAATGTAGAGTCGCGAATCCATTTTCTGCAACAGGTATTTGAGCTCCAGGTCCTGGAAGTCCAGATCTGTTTCAAAGCTGATGAACTGCTCACTGCGCTCCGAGTCCACATTCTGGGGCTCACAGCGACCACGGTACAACTTGTAGCCCTTGTTGCAAGAGCCACATTGCGAAATGTTGGCCAGACTGCACATGGCACAGCTGTTGTTGCCACCGATGATGCAAGGGATGGGTCGCTGGCACAATGTAACACCTGTGTGGCACACACATGTCCTTTGGCTCTCCAGGAAGGTCCCCCAGAAGCCATTCTCATTGCAGTAGAGGAAGGACTGAACCCTGTTGAGCCACTGCATCACAGACCTATGACAATGTGAGAGAGAGAGAGAGAGAGAGAGAGAGAGAGAGTGAGTGAGTGAGTGAGAGAGAGAATGACCAATTATAAAATCCATTTCCACTGCCAAATTTTAACACTGTTCTTCTTTCCTTGTCATCTTGACAGTTGTCAAACTTTTTGGTGAATATAGCAGGTAAATTCTGATTTCTCAGAATGGAGGTATGGGTTGAAGGTTAACTTGACATGGTTACAAACCTAAGCATTATCTATAATGGATGATCCTGCAATTTAGCAGGCCAGAAAGCCCCCGAGCTGTTTGCAAAATGAGCCTAGAACAGACGACTTTGAACCCCAGCTGCTATTGCTCTAAGGTAGGGAATGGATTTATAATGCACCAGTTTTGGCTTCTTTACATGGGCTACCGGAGGAGTCTACAGGAGGTTTGAGTTTAAAAGTCTTTTCATCACGAGCAAAGCTTTATGTGGTCAGGCTCCCCACAATATTTTTAGAGATACTATGTCCTTTGAATCCCTTAAGATCCCTTTGATCTTCAGTCTGGGGTCTGTCTCAAGGTCTAGGATGGTAACTAATGGTGACTGTGCATTTGCAGTTGTTGCCCCAAAACTGAGGAACCTCCTCCTTCATCACATTTGATCTGTCACCTCAGTAACTGCGTTTAAGAGGCCATTAAAGGCCATGTTACACCTGCAAATCTGTCTTAATCTGCTTTTGGTGTAGACAATTATATTTTGTCTTTTACCAGTCATTTCACAATTTTACTATACTTCTTTTCTTAAAGAAGAAACTTGCTAGAAAGAGTTTCGTGCAGCACTTTGTAACTTTGTTTTAAGACAGTACTATAAATAAAGGTTATTAATATGAAATAAAAAGAAACAAGAGTTATATAGGTGCCTGTGTTACTGGAACTTTTCCCCCCCTTACTGGAACTTTTCCCCCCCTTTTTTAACTTTCACTTGACTGTTTAATTAATTTTTGTATTGACACAAACACAACTGAACTGAATTTGTTTTCACCAATTATAGCAGAATCTGTTTGAAATGGGCCATCAAGCAGCTCTGGTACAATGTACTTTGTAGCTCCCTCTTGTGTTGGAGCAAGGGGAAAGGGGGAAAAAACACAGGACGACACAGTAGGTTAATTAAATTTGCAGAGGAAAAAAGAGGAACAAAGATGGAGTGACAAGAAACCGAGATGCTGTGAACAACAATGTAACAATGTTGTGAACAACAACGTGGGACAAACACGACGATTCCATATTCTCCACTGAACATTATGTTCCAAATAAATTGCAAAATTTGGTCAGAATATTTGCAAAGACTGTTACTACGTGGGAGTACTGAAAAAAACTTGTGCAAATATGCTTGTCAAAATCAATAGCAAGTATAGCTAAATAATACATAGGAAAGTACATTCATATATGTAAATATGCTTCATTCTGAGCATGAATAATTCAAGTCATTGCATGGCCTGGATGCAAATGATTTAGCTGGAAGTGATGCTACACCACATTTGTCAATATTAATCATCTTTACATAAGACAAACTGCTCTGTTCACCATACTTGAGGCAAACTGCTATACTTATTAAATTCAATGTAGTTAAGTTTAGAAGTTTCCATACAATTCCTGTGGGGAGATCTCATAACAGAAATATGACTATGTGTAAAACACAATAAGACAAGGTGCAACATCAGCTGGGAAATGTCTGTCTTTACTTGTTTCTTCTTAAATAAAGACAAATAAGGTGTTGCTATTTAGCTACCAGACATGTTTCAACTGTCAAATGGGTCAGGTAAGTAACAGCACTTTTTATCTAGCACTATTTATCTTTATTTAAGAGGTGAAAAAAGTCAGAGAAAAATTTTATAGTAACCTGTTTTCGCAATATCAGGTTGGCCTGTTGGGTGCCTAGATTTTTCATGGTGAGGTAAATCTAGAGAAATAGTGAGCTTAAGACTAAATGTAATTAAAGGTGCAACATGCAGTATGTTACTTGCTCAAATGTGCAAATGACCACAACATGAGTGTTGTTGATCAGCACCAGTCAATCCACTGTTACTGTGATGACCACAGGATTTCAAGCTCTGAAAATACTTAATCTGGCACGGCAGCTTTGTTTTGTTGTGGAAAATCCCCCTTCCCCCCGGCTCCCAAACAACACACACACACACACACACACACACACACACACAGCCAGGCCACTCTTGCTGTTGCTCCTGTGTCCGGCAATGCTAATCTAGTCTGTCGTTAAAATACATTTCAAGCTGTTGAATGCCTGGACTAACCACATCCATGGAAGTAATGCTCGGCTTTTACATTTGTTGTTCAAGCAACATTTGCTGTTACCCTTAGAGATTAGCGTCACACTGCTACTGCTTTTGTTTTCACTCTCAACTTCCGTAACCATTATGATTGGTTGGATATATCTTGTGTAGCCTAAAATGTGTGTTTGCCTTGATTCCAATGGCAGTTGCTTAACTTGACACACTGCTCTTTTAAACATTACTACCTTCATTACATACTACCTTCACTAATATAAGTTTTGTTCTCTACTCTACTGTAGTTTCATTCAATATATTGTCACTCACTGCATGTTATAACACATATCTAAAAGGAAACTGGGAAACTGAAATCAATTTCCTCAGCAGTGGGTTAACTATAATCTACCTTCTCAAATTGCTCTGAAGATATTTTGAAATAAGTCAAACTACAAAAAGCAGTCTCTCTTTCTCTATCTGTCTCTTGAACCCAGTTTCTCAGACCTCTAATTTCGACAAAATATGAATAAACATCTCATAGACTTCACAGCTGCAATAGTTCTGTATGGATATGGGTATGATATGCAGCAAGCAGCCCACTCATCAAAAATAGAATAAAAATATAGCTGCGAGCGACATGACCATGCAGGAGGGCCAAGATCGGAAAACCAAGAACAGATCACTAATGTGAAATGTAACGTGAAGTGCCTGCAGACCCTCATAAGCACTAAGCTGCATGTTTCAGGGTCAATCAATACAAGATGTCTTTTCTATATCTGTTGAAGATTTTAATTGGCTCTACTTCCTTCACTTTCTATGCCATCAATATCACATTTGGTAGGCTGTTACTATGTCCTAATGGTATTGAGATGCCATTCAGGGACAAATTGACAATATGTTTAATATTTCAGACTCTAATTTTCCCATTTATTAATGCATATTTATAGACAACAGATAACAGATCATTTAGCTTCTCACTAACTAATTAATTACTAATTACTTCAGGTGCCTTACTTAACACACCAGACTTCCAAAATAAAATAAATCCGTGCAGGGTTGTATGTGGCTTGTTGTGACTGGAAAATGCTTAACAGGGCAACTACAGAATGTTTTTGCTGTGGCGATTCTTGTTCAGTCAGTCACTCTTAGCTGCACAGAGAGTGACTCAGTGCAGCTGAAACTGGAGAAAAAAACAGGAGTGTTTCAGCTGATCACTATAGAATGGGAGGAATCACTGGTCTGTCCTCATCCAGGTGAACGAAAACAAAACTGCTGTGTGAAAACACATGGCTCTGGTGGGCTGGCTAGGCTGCTGCTAAAGTGTCATCTTGACAGTAGGCAGGAAAGCCTCTTAGAGAAACTTAGTATTTCTTATAATAAAACGCACAGTGGCACAGTGCTGCAGTGGTTAACAAAAAGCCCTTGGTTTGAATCTTGATCCTGATCCTTTCTGTGTTGAGTCTGCGTAGGTTTCCTGCTGTTTGCTCCAAGTTTTCTCCAACTGTCCTCAGACATGCATGTCAGATGAACTGGCAACTCTACATTGTAGAGTACATTTGTGTGTACTCTGCAACAAAGAATATTGAGCACATATCCTAAATAAACTTTTCTTTACTTATTTATCAACTGAATGCTTGGATTCCTCAGTTCATCCTACTTCCTTTTTTATTTTGGCTGTAGTGCAGGGTGTAATGGAAAGAACAAATGATTTTGAACAAAGAATGCCAACACTCCAAACATACCAAGTCTGCAGTGGCACACACTGATAAGTACATTGAACCTCCCACTCTGGATTTCCCACGAGAGCTCATTGAACAAGTCTGACAGCAGCTCCTCCAATGTCCAGCCTTTTGCGTCTCTCCTCAGCCTGTCTCCGTAAAGCCTATGCACTGAGACAATTGGTTTCTGTAAATTATCAAAGTACAAGTTACGGTGAGACCCGCTGTTGGTGCTTGTCAAGTCATGGAAGACCTGCAAATTTAATTATCTGTATTCTAAATGAGTCTATTACAGTGCACCTGCAGAAACAGAAATCTCACTTTCAAACCTACTCTTTGAGGAAGTAGAACATTGTTAAATACTGTAAGTTGTTCATTCACGTTTCCAAGTTTCAGAATAAGTAACCTCTTGTGTTTCAAGGGCATGCCATCTTGTGATTTTTCACTTGGGGCCTGCCGAGAAAATGACCATTACTGTTTCTCTCACCATGTAAAGGTCTCACCATAAGCAAATAGAACCAGTACAACTGAAAACTGTTAAAACACTATGTATGACACTATGAGTCAGCATTTAAAATGAAGTGATAAACTAAATGAGATAAAAATAGATATCACATGTGTTGACTGCATGGAACTATTATTCCGTCATAGTACAAGCAAATTAGCATGTCCTGTCCTCTACTAAGCTAAAAAGGTGTCCAGCACTTAATGGCAATCAATGCACAAGGCACACAGAGTGCTACCCAGAAGTTATGAAGAGCAATGGCTAAGGACAGAACCTAAAAACCTAAAAGTTTAAAGCAAGAGATATGCAGGAGATAAGCAGTAAATGTACATGGACGTGTTAGGACTTAACAAGCTAATTTAATGAGATTCTTTTACAAAAGTGGAAAGTATTCAAATAAACTGTCCAAAGAGGAACTTTTTTTTTTTTTTTCAAAATATTTGATATCACCTCAGTGCACAATCTATTATCTACTATTGAGATATATGTATGTGCTATGTGGTATTTTGATTAGTCAAATGAAGATTTGACTTCAAGACCTTGTTACTGTGCCCCTTATGAGCAAACCTTTTCTCTTTTATGTTGCTAAATAGAAAGGAGAGTGCTTTGCGCACATCTGTGAATAGTCTCTAATTATCCCAGTGAAAAATATACCATAAATGTTGGCTAGCCTTGGCAAATATCATGTTTTGTTAAGAGGTAGCAATGAATCATTTTCTGAGGGAAAACTGCTTCAATGTGTGGTTATTTTCTTGTTCCTCTTACTTTATGAGTCCCACAGGGAAAATACAGGAGATATACAAATAAATAAGAAACCACAGTAGTGGCAGTCAAATTACAGACAAGTCAGTGTGTAATAACAAAATTTGTAGGATGAATCCAGGTGAGGAGCACAATGACACAGATTAATTAAATAAGAATGCAGAAATAGGGAACAGAAAAAAAAAAATTAAAAACGACTATACGCATAACCGCAGTCTCCGGCCCCATCCTCTCCTCCTTAGATCGTACAGAGAGTTCCAACATCAGCCCACAAACCTCAGCAGCTTGTCCTCTAACGGAGCCTGAAACTGTTACAGAACATTTGAGAGGAGCGAAAGTACTTTGTAGCAGCTGGCACAGGCGAGCTCTTGAGCCTCTTTTTTTTTTTTTTTGTGCAGCCCAACATTTTGAGTCTGTTGCTGAACATGTTGTGCTGCCCTGCTAGAGCTAGGGACAAACTAAGTTGTGCTCCCCTTCCAAACCAGCCTTCCTAACCAAGTTGTGCAGTTTACAGTCATTACTAGCGCTGATGGGATTGTGTACTATCATAAGGGTAAACTAGCCTACAGAAACAGGTTACCACAAACCCTAAAGGGTGACCGGTGTCTTCTAGAAAGTTCAAATTGCTCTCTCCCCTCTTGTGTGGGGCATTCGTGACCACATTCCAATCCAGACTGTCATTCAACCTACCCCCAGATACTTGCATGTCGTGCACTTACTGAAATCCTCAAATAGATCCCTGCAACCCTCCCCCCGTACATCCAATTATCACTGAGTCAGAGATCTCTAGGTACCATGACTCTATGTGCAGCCTGCCTTCCCTAAATACCTGGAGTTGTACCTGGTGTAGCAGGCATTATTATAATGCTGTAATGCCACTGGATAATGGATGACATTGTCCACAGCAGAGTTAGTCTGGTATGCCAACTGTACGGGATTTAAAGAGTCTCTCACCAGAGTTTTGAGATGAGCCAAGACTAAAGTCACTCAAGGATCTTCGTGATGTAAGATGTCAAAGCAACTACAAGTAACTTTCATTTTGTGTTGATTTTGGCAGCCCCTGTGGACCAAAGTGTTAGCGTTTCCCAGAGTAAAGACTGCATTTCACATGAGCACCACTGCCTTGTGTAGAAAAGATCTTGATCTTGTCTTGTTTTGAAAGTGCTTGAAAGAAAGACATCAACATGGCATGTGAGAAAAGACTTCTGTTCACATCCTGAACCACACCAAACTCTCCAAAGTTTGGCTTAGCTTCACTCAGAAAGATAACAACAAGACAGCAAAACACTTGGATATTCAGTGCAAATTAGGACACATCAAAAACCACCAAATCTTTTAGGGTTGGTGGCTACCTAGCTCTGAGGCTAGAGCAGTGTTAGCTAGTCAGTCCAGACAGTGGGTAGAGCAGCCAAACATGGGACAGGGAGGACAAGAAATGGAGCCAGAGGCAGAGTGAAGGTAAATACAGTGGAGCCTGGTTGACTGTGAACTGGGAAATGACTTTTAACACAGGCAACCAGTAAATCAATGGTGTCACTCCACAGTGACACCAACCGATTGACAGGCATTTAGAATTAACTAGAAATAGCCAAAATTCTTGCTGATGGTCTCGTTTGCTTATGTGGGTCACATAGAGGCCTCAGTATTAAGTTGAGACTGTTTCATAACCAGTTAAAATCTCCTTGTAGTTGCTTTAAAGCGACTGCTCTGGGGTCAAGTATGATGATTTGGAGCAGCTTTTTGGGCACTTGGACTCTGATTTTTCCCACATCATCTGTACCCTCTGCAGTAACAGGTTGAGGGTGTGTTAAAGTGGCTGGTTGGCAGACACCTTCCAAGCCCAGGGGCTGACCCTCTTGGGGCCTGCAGCTTTGCCTCAGTGGAGACTCTTCAACTCCCTCCTAATCTGGCCAGCTGCTACAGACAGGCTGAGGAGAAGGGCTGGCGGTCTGATGTCAGCCACACTGGAGACTCTACATGAGAGGTGAGGGGTGGAGGCTGAGTCTCTGCTGGTGATGAAGGGGGATGTCACTGAGTTGATGGTGAAGGGAGGGGGCATTGGGAGAAATGGGGGCAACATCAGTGATGGGAGCCACACATTTAAAACCTCCCAAAAGCACAATGCAGTCTGGTCATTGATATTGTCCATCTTGATAGAGTATATCATGTTATTACCCAAATGCATATTTTATGATCATTAATTAAGAATATTCTGAATATACTTAAAATATGCACCTGGTAACACTATTTAAGTTGACATTACAAACCATTTGCCACTCCAGTTGCCTACCAGAAAGGCCTTGAAGCTAAAGGATTACCAGCGTTCTTGTGATACGTTACATACAAACGTAATCCACGACAAAAATACATTTCCATTGAAACGTGATTGAGAATGCAGGTTAGCTGTATGAGAACCTAATTATTAGGAGACAGGGCTCAACATTATCACCATTTTTGTGAGCATTCAAGCTTGTTCACACAATGACAGTTAACAGCGACATCCAGAAATGGCAGTAAGCCTAAAATGTGTGAGTAGACTTGTGCAATATTTTAGTGTTTACACAGCACTCCTGTCAAATCTCTCTCTCTTTTTTTTTGGCATTTCTGTTTCATTTGATAGCGGCAGTAGCGAAAGAGAGGAAAGGCAGAGGAGAGAAAGGGAATAACAAGCAGCAAAGGGCTCGGTCCGGAACAGAACCAAGGCCGCTGTGGCAAGGACTTATAACCTTGATTCGTTGCAGCGGCCATGCTGACATTGTGGTGGTGCGACACAGATGAGCCTACATATGGGACACTATAGTGAGGAATGTGAGGAATGTTCTAGCAGCTACAAGGTTACAGAGCTCACAATAGCTGAGCTCCAGGTGAGAGGAAAGCTAATGATGACTTAAGTCACCTGATAAGGATGGGAATTAACTCCCTCTATTTCTTTTAGTTGTTGGGAGCCTGGGTCTTATTGTGTCAAAAAAACAATGCAATGAAAAAATTACCAGTTAGATAAAATTACCGTATTGGCCCGGATAAAAGACGACCCTGATTTTAAGACGACCCCTCTTTTTCAAGACCCTTTTTTGGAAAAATACTTTTTATATGGACATTCTGCCAGGAGCGGACTTACCATTAGGCAAAACTAGGCGGTGGCCTAGGGCCCCAAGTTCCTGAGGGCCCCATAAAACTCCTCATACACTTATGGTTAATACAGTTATTACTTATTTGCGCACATTAATTATGTTTTTGATTAAAATACTTTTGCTAAAATGCCAGCAGAATGCTTATCGTATTATGTGTGTCTCGGGGCCCCTGTTTTGTGTGTTGTCCTCTCATCTCAGAGGGCCCCATGCCTGCCTTTGCCTTGGGTCCCAAATTTCTTAAATCCGCCACTGCATTCTGCAACACCAGCCCATGCTAGCTTTGAACTCAGTGCGGGCTATGTTGAGCTCTGTGGCAGCTTCAAGTGCTTTCTGCTGCATCACAGCCCTCGTAAGGGGCAGTCCTTCACTACGTTTCTCATTCACAAAATCGCATACCCTCCTGTCAGTCTCGTTGAATCGACCAGTTTGTGGACCACGAAAAGCCCTTCTCTGGCTGTGGGCATTTTTTAGCTCTTCTTTCTGAGACCGCCACCGTCTCACATTGCACTCATGGCCAGGGTTAAGGGATGTTTATTTACCTTGACAGTTTCGGAGGTAACTTCAGAAAGCGTCCAACTGACAGCCGGAGCGGCATGTCAGCTGGCTGCTACATTCAACCGGGTGGCGGCGCACACCGGCCAGCCCACCTGATGCCGGCTGGTGCCTCGGTCGGCACCGCACCCACCCGGTCAGGTCTGCCGGATCTGACAGGTGTGCAGCGCACAGACTGCCATATATACCTTTCATCATAAATCAACTTTTGTTTATACGCGGTTGCAGCAGCACAGCGGACAGCAACACAGACAACATGGTTGATTATTGATTGCGCGATACGGCCATTCGCCGGTAATCGCGCTGCGCATTAATCGATTTTGCGGAGGCAGGAGGAAAGTTGCATGATTTACGTTGTATCCACGTTCGCCCGCTGCGTGCGTGACCGTTCATGTGCTCGTGCATGAACGCCCGTACCGTGCTGGAGCACACCCCTTCCAACCGTGCCAGAGCGGGGGAAGTGTACTGTATTCAAACACGGAACATATGCAAGTACAATACATGTGTATTTGCTTAGACCCCCAATATAAGACGAAGGCGTTTTTTCAGGGTATTTTCAATGGAAAAAATATCATCATATATTCAGATCAATACGGTATATAATCAGCACTGTATAACCTGAAATTCTACCCATGTTTTCTATTTTATTTTTTGCCCAAGTATTAAATATTACTGACTAATTATTATTGACTAATTGAACATGAAAGTAAAATAAAAATGAATAATATATTGTTGATAGACACTTCTCAGAAACAAGACATTCAGTGGGTGAATCTCAAATGCACTGCATGTGAGTTATATGTACATCATGCACAACAGTATGTACCAAAATGGGATGAATGGGACGAACCGTAAGTAATGTCCTGTGTATGTAGGAAAGCACATGCATGTAGATGTAGACTACAAAGGGTAGAAAATGTTTCTTCTTCATATGGGGGATAAATGTTTTTTTTTTTTTTTTTATAAATGCTTTTGCATATTGCCTAGACCAGATTGCGTACACCTGTGTTAGGCTCATAGGGGTCAGGAAGTCTTGTGTACTGTATGTACAACGATGAAAGCCTGAATGCTTAAATGTATGTCAATTAGTTTTCTACCTCAGTAAAATGTATTGAACACAGCTGGATGTGTCTGTCATGCTTTGCGTGTGTGAACCCACAGACAAAGCTTTGATGCTTTGAGACTTAGAGTCTGGCCACTATAGATAACAGTGCCCTATATAACTTGCAAGTGAACAAAATGCATGACTGCTACCACTAGGATATGGCAGTGGCAGAGGGAACAACCATGCTGTTATAATGGTGTTACATTGCATCACACCGAAATGGATTCCACAAAATAACACTTAGTTAGTGTGGGTAGTTGTGTCCTGGTTACGCTTGTCACATAGGCTTCAGCTTTGCTTGTCATTTCAATATGATTTTTTTGTAGTTGTGATTATTTTAGTGTGGTCTTATCCTAATGACCAGTGGTCTAATCATGGTTTCATCCATGCAAAGTGGAATTTCTCAAATACAAACATGAGAATGTGTGCGCTACTTTGCATCTCACATCATGCATACATAAATTTTAATGGGAATTTGCAACACAGACACATTCATAATTGCCCTAATTTATAATACTCAGCAGTTACATACACACTGCAGCTAAATACAGTTGTCACACCTCAGTGCAGCGCTTAATCCTGTTAAAGTCACACACAGTTTGGCTTTAGGAGGGTGACACCTGCATTCACTGCTAGAAAAATTCAGGTATTGCTATCACTACCATTGCAACTTCTGGCAATGAGTATGTCCAGATTGTAACATATTCAAGAAGAATTGAGATGAGGATAGATAATGGATTAGAAGTGCATGTTATGATAGATATTGCATCAGGGATCAAATCATCCATTATAAATCCAATCAAACAACACCAGGAACTTAAGGCCTCATTTCTATTTAGATAATGTATATGTTTATTTTTCTCAAACCTGGTACAGTAGACATGTAGCTCTAATGGCCAATGAGCAAACATAGTTCTGATTGGCTGTGTGGAGTTGCAACAACTGGCTAGAATGCTTAGAGGAAGCTAGATAGTAGCTACTATTTATAGAATAGGTATGCTTTATGTCCCTTTTCAGTTGTAGCCATGGAGATATGTTCATCCTCTAATGTGAAACAAGTTCAACAAGAATGAAATTATTAAACTTTGCTGAAAATCCAACGTGTGGAATTGGCACATGTTAACAATTACACAGGGCTACCGGCGGTATATGCTGTACCGCATGTTCATGTTCATGCATAATGACATTTAATTACTGTTTCAGTGAAGTTGGATGAAAATATTAGACTTGAGTGGAAACTGTGAGGCCCTGCAGCTCGGCTCAATGGGTAGATGGCTTTAACACTGCCAGTGTTCTTTTCCCACTGGGACCACCTGTGCTAATTGTGTATACACACATGGTACTGTGAAGTGCTTTGACTAATAGTGGCAACCAAATAACAGACCTTAAATGTATTGAAGGACTTTCTGTCAACTGCAAAGAGCACAGTTGTTTAAATTTTTTGCTTTTTTTCCTTTGCTATTATCTTGATTTTAGTGGGAACATGCTGACATAAGGTTGACACAAGGTATTCATTAATCTAAAAATCCACAAGAAAATATAAAGTCATCTATAAGCACCTTAAGACTGGATTACTGTTGTTTAACTAAAGCAAGGCCGCACACACACACACACATACACGATGGTGATGGAATCAAATAAATTCATCTGATGCAAAGCACAGTTGCACACAGACAAGCTAACTAACACGCTGCTTGTGTTTCCAGGCGCCCCTGATGCATACTCCATGGAACAGGAAGTGCATACTGCAGTTCTTTGATAACACTTCAAAACGAGCCTTTGCCAACTCTCACATACAAGTGTGGGTGTGCTCCACCCTTAGTGTCATTTGACAGCTGCTCATTTTCCGACCTCTTCAATTAATATTCAGCATATTCTCTTGGTTTCTATTGATATGTTGACATCCCTGACACGGAATAATGTTGTGAGTATTTTATGTTTCAGTGAGGAACTTTAAATACTTTGCACAGTGAATGTGAAATTTTTCAGGCAATGCTGGCACCATAGCACATCTGTAGCAAGGCTCTCAAGCTGCCACTGCAGTGGGTGGTGACAGATGTGCGCAATGACCTATCCAGAGAACTCCCGCTGCAACTTTTTTTTTTTTTTTTTTCCCTCAGACTGCAA
This sequence comes from Myripristis murdjan, assembly GCF_902150065.1. Classification (NCBI taxonomy): domain Eukaryota; kingdom Metazoa; phylum Chordata; class Actinopteri; order Holocentriformes; family Holocentridae; genus Myripristis; species Myripristis murdjan. The sequence continues at coordinate 22,769,269 of NC_043991.1, forward strand.
TGTGAAATACAAGAGTAAACTGGGGTGCCTTGGGCTTGTGCAAGCTTCAGTGCTAAGTTAACTTGATGGACAGACACAACAGAACCAAAAGTTGAGATATAAAATGGATGACATTATTCCAGCGCATGCTTCAAGAGGAGACAATAAAGATAAAGTTTCTACATCATCTCACAGGAGCAATGCTTTTCAGTGATGTCAATACTCTGAGATTAAAGCTCACATCTGCAGTATCGGTGCTTTTCTCCCATGCCGAACTAACTACAGAAATATCCAAAACATCAACAGCAAAATCACAGACACCAAAAACAGCAGTCTGTGTTTATGTCATCCGGCAAAGTGATATCCAATTTGCATGGTGCCAGTTTCATCGCCAATGTCGTATTTCTACCCACCTCTCCCTAGGCATCTGGTGGTTAGGATTGTGGTGACAACGGATGCTGAGGCCAAAGAGCTTGCGGGCAGTGCGTTGGATCTTGAGCCGCTGGATCTCCAGGGAACTCTGAAGTAGCCTGTAGCGGGCCTGCAGGTCCCAGTCACTGCCCCACAGGAGATGCACACTGCTGATGGGCAGGAAGTGAGTGGAGGGCAGCCTCTTCAGGAAGGACTTGAACTCATCTGGATGACAGGGAAGGGTGGAGTGAGAGAGCAGGAGGCGAAATAGAAAGACAAGAAGTGCAGAGAGAATGAAGAGGTGTGACAGAAAAAGGTGAGTGCAGAACAGGACATAACAATGTAAGGGGGAAAAGAATGGAGGTAGACAGGTAGAGAGAGGGTGAAAGTGGAATACAAATGTTGAATTGAAAGATTTGAATTTGTGGGAGGTATTGAGTCAGGGAGCGGGGGAGATGGGACAGAAGTAGGTTGCAAAGACGTAGCTCTCTCCATTTCAAAACACTCAGCTGTGCACAAGTCCTTTTTAAACAGACAGGTTCCTGAGCAATTTGTCAGTTATACTAAACAAATAAGTATAATTTGACCTCACAGAATTGAATATTTTTTAAATTCCTCTTGTGCTGATGTTAAAAGTAATAACCAGTTTCGACAGTGAAAGAGATCACAGCACATCGTTCCATTGTCGCAGATCAGCTCATCAATCAAGTCAGACCAGACGAGAAAGTTAGACTGAAGCTTCTCAAGAGAAAAAAAAAATCCACCACAATACTAAATTCAGCTGAAATTCTGTAACAATTTAGTCATATAGTGGAATTATGTTTTAAAGTAATTATCTGTGCAACTAGGTTGTATTCAGTGTTTAGGGATGGGAGTGTTTGGGTGTGGGTTGAGGAGGGTGTTTCTGAGCACCTTTAACAACATCCCACACTAAAGTGGCAGATACAAAATTTACACTTTTGGGAAATTTCTAAATGGAATGGATATCTGTGATCACTATATTTCCTGTAGATCAGAGCAATGCCACACCACAAAACTAATTTATATTTAATGAAACATGTACTGGACTGGTAAATTTTAGCTCAAGCCTAAATCCCAACAGAACAGCTGTGGACCAAATTAAAGAATCAGCCTTGGAATAAATTGTTCTTGAATTTGCAAGCTTCAGGAGAGAGATGAAAAAAAAAAAAAAAAAAAAAAAAAAAAAGCTTTTTTTTTTCTCACTTCAAGTCAACCTCTGCTTCCTCCTATGTTTTCTGAAGAGCCTTGCACTGTCAATATGATTATTCAATTATTCAGGTCACCTGACCCCTATTTATAATAGCAGCTCTTTCAATATTCATCATCATCAATGGAAATGGAGATTTACTGAAACAGAATTTTTGTATGCCTTTTGTAGTGATGGCAAAACATAATAGGTTAGGATCTTTTACTTGGTGTGCTACTTAAGAAACTAGAGTGTCAAACAACCAGGGTGCCTTAAAAATTCCAGTGATGATAAACAACATAAACAACACAATTACTGTAAACATTTGAGGTAATGATGTAAAGCCTACAAATGCATCGTGGTCCCAGCAGAGAGCACAGAAGAATCCTCGTGCAAAGTCACCATATCTATTCAGGGTCTACATGTGTATTTTCTTTGTTATATTGCCATGAATGATTTATGTAAAAACATGCACACTTCCACTCATTATATAAATGATGATGTATCTCAGAACTGAGGGGTTGCTGAACTCCACGGAGATTAAAACACACATTGCCAAAAACCTTAGGAGTTGCAGAGGTCAAGAAGATATTTTTTGAAGAACTGATCCTCCTCCCTCCAGTGATGGAGAGATCTGCAAGCCAGGACCCTTCTACAGACCATTTCAAGAAAGGTTTATAGCATCTTTCATATTCCTTACAGAGAGATAAGGGCTCTTTTCCACCCCCCACTAAGAAATGCTGAGGTGCAGAAATGTCAGGCACCGTTGCTTGTTTTCTTCAGAGAAGCCAGCCTCATTTTCCTCTCCTTATTCAGACTTCCTATATTCCTTCACCCAACTTCCAGAGATGCCAGGTCCCTCCCCCGACCTATATCCAGAGTTGTCAGATTCCTCAACCAAGTTTCCAGAAAAAGCGAAGTCACTCCCTCACACCAGTTCCAGGGTTTCCAGGTCCCTCCACCCAGATCCACTGTTGCCAATCAAATTTCAGAGTGATCAGGGATCCCTTCCTAGTCTCAGCTTCCCAGGATGCCAGGGTTTCTTGTATGATTTCTGTCTCCAGTCAGCCACCACATCCTGATCACAGATCCCTGTTATCTAACCCTGCGTTTCCCCATTTCCCCTTAGCACTGCATCTCACTTTGTGGCATCCCAGATAATGGAGTCATCAAAATTTCATCCAGCCTAGTGTTTTGCAAACTACTTGACTTTATAAACACCCTCCTTATTCATCAGAGAGTGAGAGTTATAACATAAGAAGCACTGCTTTCAAAAGATGAAAACAACTTGTATAACATCCATAGCGTCACAGAAATTATGGAGCCCGCTATCCACTTCTGGAAAACATTTCACTGGCACATCAAATGTAAATGAAAATTTCATTACGTTCATTGTGCCATGTGTAATCAAAACTGTTAACCTAAACAAAGCCGTTAGTCCCTTTTTTGCACATACACGTTGTGATCATTTAAATCAAGATTCAATTCCCAACGTCAAGCTGGGTCTTATTAACACTGCACCACTGAACAGCAGGTCTTGTTGTGTGTCAAAACAGTGTCAAAATGAAGCATCTCCTGAAAATTTCACTTACCTGTGGAAACATACACTGACTGCAACCTATTATAGCTGCACAACATGGGAATGATGGAGTTTAGACTTAAACGTGCAGTTATGGGAATTCTCTCTCTCTCTCTTTTTTTTTGAGAGCCTGTATTATTAATTGACAAAAAACAGGCGATTATTTATTTTCTCATATCCATGATCTCTTATCATTGATAAGAGCAAAGTATAGTCAGGTAATTATTCTAAGACATTTCGTTGTCCTTGTCATATTTTTTACACAAATTATACAATCTAAATATATATGTTTGTATAATGACATTTTAGAGATTTGATTTTGCTCACTATCATAGGAATTAAGTAAACAATGTCTTCATTGCAATCATTGCAATTAATTACTAAAATTAGTATCTAACCTTTTCTAACTTGGAGAAAGTTATTCCTCTGTTTCATCTTGTTTTCACCATGTATTTTCTCAATAGTAGATTTTTTGAAATTGAGTTGAAGTTGAGTTGATAATTTTAATTGTTTATTGATTGACTGATTATTTATTTAATTAATTAATACTAAAATAGTAAGTGTATCCATCACAGCTTATATAATGAGGCACTTAACTCATTGTACCAGAATCTAGATTTAAAAATCTCTTTGGACCTTGACAGTGTACTACAAAGAAAAAAGATGATCACCCTAGAGATGTAACTGGCAAACTCTTTTCCAGCTATTTAAGACACAACTCAAAAAGTAGTTTTTATCAGAGCCTCAAACTTGTCGCCTTTTGGCAAAATGTGCCATTTCGCATCCAAAAATAGGTCATTCTAGTGATGCGCGCCTATCCGACGAGTTTTATTTGTGGGTGGGAGTCTGCTGAGAGATAGCCAAAGTGAATGGGAGGCAATCTCATCAAAGTGTAAGCACTGCTTGATTTAATGGTGTCTGATTTGCTCTGTCTCATCAGCCGCACTGTGCCTGCCTCCTGTCTCCGGGCCTGGTGCAGCTGCAGCAGCACTCAGAAGCAGCTACTTTCTCCTCTAACTTCCCTGGCTGCCGAGTCTCCTGCCACTGTTTTCAAAACACTTGCTGCTGTCTTGGTATTGATAGATGCAGGCTTGTTGTAGCCCGTTCTTGTGCTCAAAGTTCTAAGGATTTGGATTTGTGAAATTGGACAAACTATAATGTGAGCGGTGTTAAATCATGAAACATGGGAGGTGGCAAAAATAGACCAACATATAGAAAAAAAGTCAAGCCATGGCCATGTGTAAGATGTATTATGATTAGGGCTGTCACATAATTCATTTCTTTAATTGTGTTAATCACATGAATTAATCATGATAAATCACATATTTTAGATGTACTAAATTACTTGTTTGCTTACCCTTTCACTTTTGTATAGCTGGTGTGTTTTGGAAATAAATATTGTCTATAAAGGAGGTTGCATGATGGATCCTCCGGTGCAATCTCTGTGATGTTTTTCAGCATGTTGTCTTAAACAATGCTTAAGGGCCTACAGTCCATGGAAATCCATTTAGCAACTGCATTGGTCCGTTTTGCTGACAGATTTGCCCCTTACACAAACCACAAGTGTGCTCTACACACACACTAGCATCATTAGCCAGCAAAACATGTTTGGCATTTAGGTGATATTTTAAAGTTGTGCTCCAACAGAACAACATTTCAGTGTTGCAGTGTGTCCACATGACTTTGGTACGATACTGAGATCCATTGGAAAGGCTTGCAAGCCAGTGGCAAGTCTGACTGCGTCTTGTCATTCATTTTGTCTGTTATTGGTTTTCATTAGCTCAGTGTTAGCGGCATGTGCATGCGTCATGTGTGACGTCAGGTGGGGTTTAAGGTCAAAAGTGGTTAAAAGTTTTTTAATAAAGCGTTAAGGTCCTCAAATTAATCACATGCATTAATGCATTAACTTTGACAGTCTTAATTATGATGAACTATTTAATGTATTATGAGAAGTTATTGTCATTTCAAGTTAGCGTAAAAGGATTAGGCACTGTAGCTGGTATGAAGTGTAGTCAAATATTCCCCAGTTCCAGCCTCAGTCCGCTGATTTTGTGGGAAGTAAAGTTTCTCAGGTTCCGCTCCCCAATGAGCTGATTTTTACGACCTCCTATTTTGTCCCTAGAGACATCTTAGGATGTAGAATTGCTTATAAAACATCTTTCACATCATTTGGCATGCACCCTGCAGCTACTTTATCTATTGAAAAGAGAAAGGCAAGACAAGTTTCTGAGTGGGCCTCTATGTTTATGATTCTGGGGTCATTGATCCCATCCCTTGTTTAGATTTTTTTTTTTTTCTGCCTTGCATGGATGTTACTGAACTGTAGCAGAGAGAGGTAAGCAGGCCTGTCATTTATATCAGCAGGAGGCTAATTAGTTTGAACCATTGATTTAAAGCCCTTAAAAATCATCTCTGTTCATCATCAATATGATATATTTAGAGTTTTTCTCAATGAAAAAACATCCCTTCATGCCTTAAACTGAATTAAATGTAACTCTACGCCTTGCACTCACTAAGTATCGTGAAAGCTGGACCGTAGTTGATAATCTAACCACATAAAAAACAAACAAACAAATAAACGAACAAAAAACTTCCACTAATATTTTTAATGTGAAGCATTAAGTGATTTCATTTAGGGACAAAGAGAGGGGTATGCACTATAGGTATGTACTATAGGTATATTTATTTCCAAGCTTGAGGCAGGTTTTTAACGTGGCGTGATTACCTACAAATTAAATGCAAAGAAACAAATAGACGTGAATTCGTGCCGAGCAATGTGAATGACGCGAATTTCTGTCTTGCGAATGACGTGAACACGAGAAATGTGCTGCTGTATTCACGTGAGCCTGCAATGTGAAAATTCACTTTGCTTTTGGCCTGAACACACTGAAAGATTCTCCAGTTTGTTTTTGTTTTTGTTTTTTTTATTTTACTTTAATTCCTGATACTGTCATTAATTAAGAAAGCACCTTGCTCATTAATTATTTGCTACCAGGCCAGCTACCTGTGTTGACATCCTCATTGTACACAGCTCCACCCTATTATCCAGTTTCAGGTTTTCTGATTCTTTTCAATCTAAAGAAATTCCAAGATGGCGATAACTATAAGGGGAAAGTGTCTTGATAAAGACAGAAACTAGAGGGTTAATTAACAAAAGATACATCCATTTACTCACAAACCTATGATTAAATGACAGTCTAGTCTCATTATAGTTGCAAATACGTTGCAAATCTAATATAGGTCTAGTTATTTGCATTGTTATGAAAAACATTTTTCCTTTTCCTCTGTACCTTCAGGCACAGGACAAATTGTCTGCATGCAGTTTTGTTAAGAATCAAATTTAGTCGATCCAACTGCTGTAGTTATGCTGATGATTAAAACCTCCTCTTTTCTTTAGCCTCATTTTTAGGTGTTTCATGTCAGGATTTCTTAACAGATTTATTGCAGTGAGTGATTTTCAGTGACTCACAGTAAATCTTTTTTTTTCTTCTATGATTCATACTGTAAGTATATTTTTACTTTGCTGGTAGGTTGTATTTTGACATGCTTGTCACATATCAACAATATAAAAAAATATGGTGCCTTTCCAGGTAGCTATTGGGCAATTTCCTTTAGGAATATATATGCTTTTTTCTCTTTAACACTCTGACTTAATCTGCGGGCAGCGTGTGTGTGTGTGTGTGTGTGTGCTTCCAGTGTCTTAGCACACATGAAGCAATTTGGGCCAAAAATGGAGCAAGTGTTTGTGGAGTCTTGCTTGAAGATTTCCTCAGGTAATGCATGTAGGATTAAATATTGCTTTGCAGACATGCATACATACACACAAATACAAATGCACATAAGCTGTAAACAATTCAAAAAATATATTTATGAAGTTGTGGCTTCAAATGAATCACTCCCTTTCAACTATACACAGAAACAGATTAATTAACAGATTAACATCTTATTTATGGGTTTTCTCACAGTGAAGCCACTGTCGCCACGTTTTGCTCAATCTCACTGCGAGGTAATAATAATTGATTGTTCTTTAGGTAATTGTAGAGAACCAATTCTTTGGTCTCCTCTAAAACAAAAGGTGTTCCAATGGGCTGTTGATTTATGGAACAGATTACTTTATTGCAGATCGGTATGTGAGAAGTTAAAATGCAACCTTTATGTAATTTGTGTTTCAACAAAAGTTCCTAAAATGATGACACACCCCGCATAAAATCCAGGCTAACAATTTCCTTATCCTGCTGTATATTATGACCTCTCAGTGGTCACTTTATTAGGTCCATCTGCACAATCTAATGCAGTTCAATACAAATGTTCTGTCATAAAGTTTCCTTTTATGATGCCTATAACGCTCAGGTTTTCTTCTTGTCACAGTAATGGAGGTGTTCATTCAGTTCTATGTTTGGCACTGAGCTCATAGTTGCTCATAGTGCTGCTGTTGGACTGGACTGCATTTTAGTGTTTCTGCTATTCTGTCCCCCCCTGCTATTCTGTCCCCTTTCATTGTATACAAATAGGGACGACAAAAAAATTAGAAACACCTCTCAATATAATGTAGTCCAGTACAAGACCTCTTCAAACTACAACCTCAATAATAAACACAAAAGTAAATTGACACATCCGTAACGTTTTTCTTTTTACGGACAATTTTAGAAAACAAATGTTTTACCTTTACATTTGTTTTCTAAAATTGTCCGTAAAAAGAAAAACGTTACGGTAATTTACTTAGGACATAATGAACCTACACCACCTAAATTGACACATTCTCCACAATGTCAGCAAAAACTGAGCATTATAAACTTTCATAAAAGGTAGAATTTATGGCAGAGCTGTTGTATTGAACTGCATTAGATTGTACAGGTGGACCTAATAATGTGGCCACTGAGTGTATGTACTACTGCTATTGCTATAGCCTGTCTTCAGGGCTCTCCCTAAAGCCTGACGTCAATCTGCAAGCTTTGATAAGGAGCAGAGAAAAAAACAATTTAAGACTGTTGTTGTTTTTCCTATTTGCTGTACTGTTTTGTATGTCTCCATATTGGAACTTACACAACATCACTGTCGTTCACTCAATGTGTGGGAAATGACATTGCTTGAACGACATGTTAACATTTTGCAAGTTTCCTTACTCACTTACAAACATACGTTACTGACAAAATACTACTTGAGGCTCCAAATCAGAGTGGAAGGACGGAACATAGCAATTCAGGAAAGGTCATTTTCTTTACGCACATAAGTGGGGCCTTGAGCAAGGAAACACTAAGCTGCCCACTTTCGACATAAAGTTTAATATGACGCTGAGAATGAGAAAATGGGACATACTGGGACTAGATTTACTGAAACAGGCAAGCCTAGGTGTGTGTTATCTGAAATAACATTTTGTATATCACAGCTGAGATGAGAGACATTTATCAGGCATCCATTCAAAGGGAAACAATGAAACGATCAACAATGTAGACTTAAACATCAACTAATATAACATTCTACCTACATAGACAGTTTTGGAGGAATTTCCAGCTTACCGGAGTTCTCAAAGTCTTTATAAGATGTGGTCCAGGACTCGGACATCCCCAGCAGGGTGTTCTCCATGATCTGGACATCGGTGATGGGACAGTTGCACTGGGGATACTCCTCGTTGCACTGACAGATACACTGGTTGTTCTGGCACACGTACTCACCCTCCCCATTACACATAATGTAGCTCAGAGCTGACTGGACAAACTTCTCCTTCAGATACTCAGGGAATATTACTTGAAGACCTGCAACAGAAATAAAAAGTATCATCAAGTAGGCTCCTGCTTGAAAAAAGTTCTGTTCAATAGGATACTTTTTTCAGGTAACTGGACTCAAGAGGGATTAAGCAGCATTATGTGAGAGTATTTCTTTCAAGACATATCACATGGCAGTATGACATGATAGATTGTATACTTAAAAGTTTCAAAGAGAATATGCAATAATGTATTTCCTTACTTATAATTGCCAGGATGAAAAAAAAAAAAAAAAGTGGTGTTGTATGGCAGGCTGCCCGTTCTAGTTTGCATTGACAGATGTTTGATCTGTGTTCTAAGCACTTTTTAAAATTTAATTAATTGATTTTTTAAACAGCTATGCTTTAGAGTTTACCTATGTTTGACTTTGAGCTATTTTTCAGTGGGGTGCCAAACATGATGTGACAAAGTATAGACTGTGATTGATGCCTGCTGTCCTGGTTTATTTAACGCAGCGCTTAACCCCTTTTAGGCGTCTGTTTGTGTACATTTGCCTGCTTCAATGTGTTTGTGTGTGCATGTATTTCCATTTGCGTTTATACTTGTGGTGAGTGTACCCAACTTTGCAACATTAAGCAAACAGACATTATCCAGCAGATTGACTTACCATTAGCTAGAGCAGAAATAAATACAGTATGGGGATAAAAGCTGTGATACACAATACTATTATTCAAGTTGGGAGACGGTCCATTAATTGAGTTCTGCAATTTCATTTTTTTTCCTTGACTGATTTTCAGGAATCACAGAGAATAAGCAAAATAACTTGAAAGAAGAGTAACATGAACAAATAACATGAAATAACAGACAAACAAACAAGCTATAGCAAGCATTTGCAAGCTATAGCAAATGATTAATATACTCCGGTGTATTACAACAGCATGGTCAACAGCATACAGTGTAACTGGGAGAACTGCTGTTTACATTGCAGTTGCCTCCTATTTTTAAGTGTATTGTGTGGTACCTTCAGAGAGAGCCTGAAGGTACTCGTACATTTATCAAGTAGGGGTTGCCGTCTTTTCACGAAGGTATTATCTCTGTTGGCCAGCTTGTAATGCAGTCTCTCCAAATGTAGTACATTTCCCAGATCCCTGAGCCGTTGCTGGAGTGGAGGACTAACCTCTGACTTCCAAATTTCTAAAATAAGGCATTTAGCCAACAATGTACATAGGGAAATAGGTTGCCCTAAATACTTGTTAACAGACAGGTTTATCACTGCTGAACCAAAGATGGCAAAAAGTGGGGCTGGAGCTGTAGTTCTGTAGAATGCCTCTGATATAGAGTCTAATACAACTGACCAGAAGAAGGCGATCTTAGTATCTAGTGTCTATTATCAAGGATTCTTTCCCATGCCTTTCCTGTTGGAAATTCAATGTCAGTTTCTAGCTCTGACTGGTTTTTGAATTTGTCATCAGGCAGTTATGTAGGATTGTTGTCCTTAAGGTACAAATCCTTAAATAATAGCACTGTTTTTGGTCTTTCTAGAAAAGGTTAGGCTTTTTCAAGCTAGAGAGAAGGCATAATTGTGGCAAATTGGGCTGACCATACATACCTTGGGCAAATTAAGAAATGAGTGCATTTGTTTCCATATTTTAAGGGAATGAAGGACATTTTTTTTTTTTTTTAACATAGACTGGTATTTTAATATTTGTCAGGTTATTCAGAAGTGCTTGGAGAGACATGAAGCCATGAGAGTCTGTCCACTTGACTTTCATTTGTAGGCAACAATTGCACCTGGAGGAAAATACATTTAGATTGGCAGTCCAATAGTATAATTTGAATAAAATAAACCATAGCCTCCTTCTGGTTTATACTTGCTCTGTTTTTTTCTTAGATAGCCTGACCATTTTGTTATTCCAAATAAAGGATGTTATGATGGAGTCCAACTTCTTGAAATAATATACCGGGAGACATTGAAAAACCCCAATTCAGCCTTCAACTCGGCTACCGTCGTGGATTCTCTTTTTTTTTCCTGGAGCCCGTCACCTTGTTTGTTTCGTTGTTAGTCTGATAGGGTCTGATGCTGTTGTCATTTTTTTTTTCCTTTCAAGGAGGTTGTTTTGTCTTTGCCTGACGTGACTGAGACAGTGCTGACACCTGTCCACAGTTCTGACTAAGTTTTAAGGGTTCCGGTTGTGAGAGGTAGATGTGAATTTGAGTTAGTGCTCAGAGCCAAGTCCGACACCAGAAGTCAACTTTGCAGCATTCCACAGAGAAATATTTGCCTCTAACACACTTAGAGAAGTGTTTGTGTTCGCAGAGGTTTTTATTCAGGTCGATTAGCTGAAAGCACATCCTCACTCACTAACACGGCACGTATATTTTTTTAGACTCCTAGCCCATCCATATGTCATCCTTGGGATCTCACAGAAGTGAAGCTCTGACAGCAAAATGTAAAGCCTGTAACTGTGAAGTTTCCTTTCAGTGCAGGCCAGGAAAATAAATTCTTGGCAATACAAGTCACTGGATTGGAAAATAATTAAATAGATTTTTCCCTCATCTTGGCATGGCAATATTTTCTTAATAGCTTTTACGGTGCCTCAGCAGATAATATGCAGCCAGAAACCAGATTATAACATGTTATTACTGAAAAAAATAATTAATTATTGCATCATTACTATCATTATTATTATTATATTCCCCATGCAGGTATTTTTTTTCCCCCACAAACAAGAAAACAGGCAAACGTTTCTGCAAAATAAACATAATGTGGCTGGAAAGGAAGGAGAAGTAATTGTACAGTTTTGCATAGTGCACGGCTAATTTTCGGGGCAGTATCATAGCACCAAACGGTATCTCCTGCTATGCACAATGTGGCAATTACTGTGATTACTCTTCTCATTAAAACCACAGCAAATGCTTAACTGTCAACTAATGGGGCTAATTTAAAAGCAGCAATCAAAGATCAAAGAGGAGTAACACAAACTCTCCTTTGGGCGCTGCATGCATTAATGTTTACTCAATACGTTACAAGAGTAATTCTTAAAGACCAATGTTTATGATCTTAACTGTAGATACGCATGAAATGAGATGCAAAGCGAGCAATGTTAGGCCATAGTGCAAATGTCAGGTTGCTACAGGCCATCGTTTTACCTCTGCATGCACTTAACACAAATGTACTGTCATGATGAACATATTCAGTTCAATTCAATCAATTTACTTATATAGTGCCTTTCATACAAATGAATGCAGCACAATGTGTTTCACTAATGGAACAATAAAATTCAATATGTGCATGAATAAATAAATAAATAAATAAATAAATAAATAAGAAAGGCCAGTATGAGGATAAATACAGAGATAGTTACTAGCAGCCATAAGAAATAGCCTATTAGTTAGGGCAATGTGAAGTATTACATTTTTCAGTTTCTTTTTAATAGTGCTGTTTCAGTAACACTGAGATTTTCAAGAAACCTGTAAAGTCAAAGCCAAAGTGTGGGAACATATGCAAAAGCAGTTTCCCCACTGTTTGTTTTGGGTTTATAAACTCCCACAGGTTTGACTCGGGTGACATCAGAGGTCTTGTGGGTGTTTATCTGACAATAACGTAATTAAAATAATCTGGAGCAAATCCATGAATGGATTTACAGATGAGTGAAAGAATCTTAAGAACAATTCCATAGTTAGTAGGCAGCCACCGAAGAGATTTCCAAACAGGTGTGATGTGCTGTGAGTCACTTTTGTCAGTAGCGTTTTGTATTTGCTGTAATTTTGCTACTGATATTTTGGGTATGCCAGCAAGGAGCATCACTACTGGAACATGTAAAAGTGTTTCTGTGCCTGCAAACACGATGACATCACAAAACTGGAGTCCAGATTCAGATAAATAAAAATACATAAAACAAGCCGAGCCAAGTGCAACAAAAAAATGTACACCCAGTAAGATAAGATCAGAACCAGTTTAAAACCATGAGAGATCAGCCTACCAAATTATGAAGCCTAGTTTAAATTTCGTGGTGCACAGTGTTAAACACGATATAAGCTCTAAAGCCGACAGCTTACTTGCATTTCTGTTCACTCTCAGATCATTAACCACTTGGACTACAACAGTGTCAGTGCTGCAGTTTCTGGTGCAGAAACCTGATACTCACAAACACACTTTTCTACTGCCTTAGTAAATAACCTAACTTGACTTGTATTCCTCTTTTCAGAGATCTCTGCTGTCTGCTGTTCTCCTTTACTGTTCATTAGAATCATTACCTCTCAGCGATGAAGGGAACAGAGGGAGGGAGGGAAGGAGTAGAGGGGATAGATGGATCATATCTGACCACAAAAGAGCTGGGTTGCACAGGGCTTTTTTCTCCATCAAGCCTGTCTGCGGCCCCTGGAGCCAATATTCATTTAGCTTGATGTATTCTTGGGTTTGAAAGTTTAATGTGATTTGTGGGAGAATCCAGATGGCGAGTTCACGGATCAACGCTGCTCACTGACAGTGCCGGTGCCAGCGGCCGGGTGCACAATAACACTGAGTGCCTCAGCCCTCCCTCCTCTCTCACTTGTCTCTAACCCTACCTTGCACGCCCCAACTCACGCATCCCCGCCGCCATCACAAAGACACACACACCTTTCAGTTTCTGTTATCAAAGTGTTAGACTGCAGGAGGACCCTTTTGGTTCACTGACAAACAGCTCAACGCTATCTTGTTCTTTTCTTTTTGATCTCTCACTGTTTCTGTCCATCTCTCTCTGTTTCACACTCCCTCCTTTTACCGATCTCCATCTGCACATCTCTCTCGTGCCGTACTTCATTATCCTCACTCCTACTCTGACATTTCTCTCCCAGTCGCCTCTTCTCTCTGACTGAAGCTTTAGTCAAGTCTTTGAAATTTGAGGTGCTATTTGGAATAAATGTTGTCCAGTTACTAAAACGCAAAGGAATATTGGATAAAAACCCCATAAGTGATTATTATAACCCAAAGTTAAGAACAATGACAAAATCTAACTAGAGAGCACTGTCCCAGCTTCTGTTAATTTATCAAATTCATCAAATTATATATGTTGTTATTCCTAGGATCATGGGTGATCCAAGGAATAACCAGATCTTGGTCTGTCACTTTGGGCTCGGCTCAGTCATGTGCAGTGTTTTGCGAAGTATCAGCCATTTAAGAATTAATCAAGAGGATATCACTATATTCAACAATAATGTTATTTAACCTAATATGCAATGAATTATGCACACTATCCTACCAAAAAGCTAATGTTTGGCTAACACATGTTTACCAGTTGGCCTGATAACTGGAGGTTCTGGAAGCAAAAAAAAAAAATGTAATTGTTTTTAATTTCCTCATTGCGGATATGCTGCTTTGATAAAAGCTTTTTAAAATGAAACCCATGGCTCAGAGTCCCATTTGACTTTTTCCACACAATTTTTATCTTTATTGATTTGAAATATTGTTTTTTTTTTTTTGTCCAAAAACACAGCAACTCAGAATACAAAGCCAAATCTGATGAAAGCAGGCACGTTTCAGCATCATCTGCCGTTCAAACCAAAATGAGGACATGCATTCACAGGGGAAATAAACCAAGACAAACTGAAGCAAGCAAAATATCACATTTAATTTGATTGTTTAACTACTACTATTACTACTACTGCTATTATTGTTGTTGTTGTTGTTGTTGTGTTTGCAAAATCACTCTCATTATTCTTCCCTATCACATTTTAGCTCTGTCATACTTTGCAGTGTCCATATTTTTGGATCGCAGTGATAAGTTTTAGGATTGTGATCCCAGATTTCTTTGCACTATAGTTTGTTTAAAGAAAAAGAAAAGTGCTTCGTATCTGAAGAAATAATATCATGCAATAAAATTACGTCCATCAACATTTGTTCATGCAGTGGGGAATTATGAGTCGAGGATGAGTAAGAGAACCGGAGTCCTCAGGCTACAAAAAAATGAAATGAGAAATCTAATTTGAGTAAAAACCATTTCTTTATGACTTCTCCGGCTCCATGCTAGCTCAGAACATTACTTCATTAAACACTGAGAACTGTTGGACCATATGCTGTATATATCTCTGCAATATATGAAGAAAAAAAAGAGATATTGGAGTAGCAAATAGCACACCAGGGAGTTAAACTTATTAACCATAAAGAGATCTTGATGAAATGGAAGGCAAATATCGGAAATTCAGTGCACCCATTTGATAGTCTACAACTTCATGCCATCAGCATGCAGTTTCCTGCAACCCCTATACCTGGCTTGCTCTAAATAAATAGCACCTCAAATTGGCGATTTATAATGTTGCATACATCAGAGACTGATATATTTCCTTCACAAGCGCTGGAGAGGCCCTCACACACTTCCGTGAATGTTCAAAGTGGAGGCCCTGCATCTGTAACTTTGCCGTCTCACCCTGTCTCTTTCTAGAGTGCTCTATTTTTACATTGTGATAGATGAAGAGTGTGGGCCGCAGCTGAGGTTTGTAACTGCCTTGGCAAGCATTCGCCTGCTCACTGCAATGCCACGCTTTGCCTCATAAGTTATAGTTTCATTAAAGATTAATTGACCATTGTGTGACTGCAGATTTGCAAAATAATCATTACTTAATCCACTGGTGCAATAAAGTGCATCACTTCAATAGGGGCATTAAATTACTATTGGAGGTTACTGTTGCAACCAGGATACAACATCTAAGACCTCAAAACTGGAGCTGCCCACTGCGCCCTCTCTATAGCTGATGGGTAACACAGTGGTAAGACTTAGTGAGTCGGCTCATTTAACATTGGAGTTACTCTTCCACACAATACAGTACAACATGAAGGTGTAGCTAATGTAGCTATACATTCGCGTTTCATTTCTTTTCAAATAGCTCTTCTTTGACTGCGTTGCCATTTTTAAAGTTCTGAATGAGGAGTACTTAGCATTTAAATGGATGAAGTGTTGCAGTGTCTGTTCTGAGCAGATTATTCCAAGTGTTTTCAGCATGCTGCAAGTAAGCAGCTTTCTTATGTCGTCAGACAAGAATGCTGAGACTACATTATTTTGTGTGATTTACAACCTTGCTGAAGTGGTAATGTATGACAATAACTGTTGGTGGACACTTAGTTAATATTTCCCACTGAAATTTCCAATATTAAATCATCACAAATGCAGAACAAGGGATGGATATTTTCTTTCCTTAAATGTTGGGCACACTGGAATTCTTTTCTTTGTTCTGTTGGATTTTTATGAATGTACAAATACGCTTAGGCATGCATTTATTTCCAACAGCAAAACAATAGAGACGTGGCAAATCCCAGTTCCTAGAACATATCTACACACTGCCTGCATACATGTGATACGTCCCTCTGTACCTGGGTGGAAAATGAGAGCTCTGATGACGGGGTTTTGCACAATATCTCTAAATACGGGCAGCTTACATGAAACCCACTAATTCATATACTATGTACAGAAACAGAAACAACGGTTGATACAGAAATCACTGTAAAAGCATATTTACATGTATAACTTGTTCTGCTATTGAGAGTCTGCTGCTTCTGCCGGCTGAAAAAAAAAAGAGCATGGCTGAAATTGCTTGTTGAGGCAATCGGAGCATTCAGACAGGCAGGCAGTATGGAGAGCTAGATGAGCTGTCCAAGGTGCTGAGTTATTGCCAATTGTGCTGAACACTAGACACAGGCACACAGGGTGAGTTGGAGTAATAGTAAAGCAGTGATTACGGTTTTTTTTTTTTTTTTCTGTTTTTTTTTTTTTTTTTTCTGTTCTCCTCTGTACTGGCCCCACACCTCAGCAGGGACAATGCAACTATTGATTTATTACACATAAAGGTTCGGCAGTGTTAGTAATTCCAATTATGGTGCACGCAGTCTTGGCGGTATAAATTAAGAGCTCTTAAACAATGCATGATGACCTCCTCCACAAACACCATGCACGCTGTGACTGTGAGCAAGAAATGTGCATTCACACAAGGCACCAGCTCTGTAGATTTAGATCTGTAGATGGATTTGGAGTGTGACTGGAGATGTATTTGCTGTTGGCTGCTTGTGCACTTCAGTTGCAGCACTCAAGCTGTTCGGTCATGTGCTGCCA
The DNA here is from genome assembly GCF_902150065.1 of Myripristis murdjan. NCBI lineage: Eukaryota > Metazoa > Chordata > Actinopteri > Holocentriformes > Holocentridae > Myripristis > Myripristis murdjan. The sequence continues at coordinate 22,786,231 of NC_043991.1, forward strand.
TGTGTCCCTGCACAGTAGTAGCAGTGGGGCATTGGCTGGTGAGATATTCTGCTAGTCTCTCTCTCTCTCTCTCTCTCTCTCTCTCACACACACACACACACACACACACACACTTTCGAGGCGCTTGCAGAAATCACATGTTTTACAACAGCCCTGGAGAGGGGGAGGAGAGAAGTGTGACAAGCTCTGACATTTCCATTTCAGTTATAAAAGATACATCTGCCCTCAAAGTGTCAAGATTTCCTGTATACACAGTTCATATGAGAAAGCCAGATTCATATCACCACAAAAAAAAAAAAAAAAAAAAAAAAAAAAAAAAAAATTATACCAAACATTTTTGTTCATTCTTGCTGTTTAATGGTCTATTGTTGTGGTCTTAGTTTGTGTAACAGCATTTTTCTTTGAATTCACAGATTTTGTTTTTTTGTCTATTGTTTTCTTGGTTTTTGGTTTTGTGCGAGAACTGCTGCAGGCTGACAAACCTTGTGAATGACTTACATAGCCAACCTCTCAGGCTCTTAAAACACAAAGGATGACAAAATACATTAACACTGTACCACTATTGTTGACTATAAGAAATACTGAATCATCAATAAGTAATAAGTATATTATAATCACATTGTAACTGAGTCGGAAAATGTCATAAAAACAAATTAATGCAGTAACTGGATTATAAGACTGTTATAAATAATGTTTTATCCATCAGAGTCTAGATATTTCTCACCATTCAAATGCCCTTATGTTGTGCTTAAGCCCTGTGTCTTAAAAATTATGTTCTCATACAACCACACTGCATTCTCAAGTACATGTCAAAGGGAACATAATTTGTGATTGCAATATGTTTGTTTTTAATGCATCACAGTCTGTGCTAGGAGGAGGACGGGGTGCTGGGTGGGTCAAACAACTGACTTTCACTCCAGCTCGAGTCCATTGTGAAGCAACACTGGTGTTTGTGTTTTGCAAATATTACATATGTTACATTATGTAATCTTAACCAAGCGTTTTTTTTTTTTTTTTATGTCTGAACCTAACATTTCTCTAATATTAACTAATTTGTTTGGTGGCTAAAGGTTATGAGACTGGCTAAAATAACACCCGACATGACGAACAAGACATTATGAATAGCAACATATTTGTGATATGTCAAAAACAAATGTAATCCGAGGCAAAACACGTCTTCCCCTTAACGTAATTAGGAATGCAGGCTAGTTTATGGGAACAGGGTTGGCTTATGTAGAAATGCATTGTTAAAAACATTACTTACAACAGCTTCAACCTTGTGGCATTTTTTTGTGCATTTATAATCACACTGTGCTTAAATTGCTTGAAAAAAGGTGTTTCCTTGCCAATATTCTGAATTGTCAAAATTGAAGGGGCCCTTCACCTAAAAAAATAAAGGGAAGAAAATAAAGACACCCCCCTATCAATCGATGAAACACAGTCTGCAAGAGAAGGAGAGAAAGAAGGCTAATGGAAATCCACGAGTGCTGGGAGAAAAGGCAGCCTGGAGCTGGCAAAGAATGGGTGGCGGGGGGGAAAAAAAGAGATTTATGATCATGCTGGTCCAAGTGGAAACTCACTCTTGATTGACCACTTCCAATTGAAACCTGACCTCCAGGTCAACAAAGAGATTTAATCAGATACTGAAATCTAAGCATGCTGGAGAGAAGTGAAAAATGATGTGCAACCATTCATCTCGAACCTGATCCAGGGTGATTAAATATCTAGACAAAAAGAGGCATTTTTTCCCCTTAAAGGCAAACACTAGCCAGGGTCAGATGATTTAGCAAATACAATAGGAGTTTCTATATTATTACTATTATATGTACTATACCAATTGAAGAGATATACCCCACATTTTGTGAATCATTCAAGACTTTTGAAGAATTATATAAATGGTGCAATTTGTCTAAACATATAGTGCATCTAGTGGGTTGTGGATTCTGTTTGTGAGACAGAAATAGCAGAGGTGATACAGAAAGAGTACAACAGAAGGAAAGCAGCCAGTCAATGCATGAGAGAGCCAGAGTGTGTGTGTGTGTGTGTGTGTGTGTGTGAGAGAGAGAGAGAGAGAGAGAGAGAGAGAGAGAGAGAGAGAGAGAGAGAGAGAGAGAGAGAGAGAGAGAGATGAATATGCCTCTGTCCTTCTATTGTACTCAAAAAGATTTTCCTTAAGTAAATTATTTTCTGGTAAACCAAAGACATTGTGTTTGGCAATGTACTTTAGTTTCCAAATCAATTTCTCAACAATTTTGTCATCAAAAACAGCTTGATTTATTTGCATGTTTGTTTGTTTTCCCCCATAATGTTTACGGCATTTTCACTTGAAAAGAGGGACAGCCATCGAGCGACAGAGCAGTGAGTATCTAATTCATCACTCTCCGCACGACTTGCCTACAGGGCCTTTTTAATTTATTTTCACTTCACCACTTTGAAAACTGTTGGCTCAGGCTATTCTAACATATTCATAAATCTTCTAAGATAGGCTCATGGAGAGCTTCAGCAAAGTGGAAAGAGAGAGAAGAGAGAAAGCATGTGGCGGGGGATGAAAAAAGCAAATTAGTTTGCTTTTGTTTTGGTGCTAATTTATGACAGCCATATTGGAGGTGACTGTGGAGGTTGCAGGGCCCTTATCTCCCTTTGTCCTTGTTAAACAGTACAGTGTATACAGTCAGGTCCAAGAGTCAACTACCGAGAATTATCTTCCAATAATAACAGTAACAAAATAAAAGAGGAATGTATATTGCTACTACATGTGCAGAATTTGCCTTTTGAACAATGGATAACTTGCATTAAAAAAAAAAAAAAAAAATCAAGACATTTCTGAGATATGATCAAATAACATGTCAGTACTATATTTTTTAAAACAAAACTGTAAAAAGTTAGCACGGTTTAGGACATCTCTGGGAGTGTTTTGTGTTGTTACAGGATGTATCACCTTTTCCCTTTTCAGATGAATACCGAAGATGTTCAGTGGGGTTGAGGGCTGGTGACTTTGGAGGGAAATTCATGCAAGTCAGCACTCCTTGCTCGTCCTTGGATTTCAAATAGGCCTGGAATTGCCAGAAGAGATGACATGCCTGCGCAGAAAAGGGTGATGCTTCTCTTTGATCAGTGTGTAGTTGATCCTGAGCGAGTCACCGGCTCTACAATAGACAAATCATCCCCACAACTCAATATTTCTACCACTGTGTTTGACTGCAGGTTTGTGTCATCATCCCACATAAGTTCAAGGCATCGCTGAAAAAAAAAAAAAAAAAAAAAAAAAAAACTTCCAGTCTTCAACAGAAAAGTTTTGGTTCTGTTTGCCCATGTTAAACAGTTAGACTCACCATAGACTTTTCCAGTCATCTTTTGAATGTGCCTTTACTAACTAGAGAAGGATGTTCTTGTTCATTCGGCTTTGTATCTTGAATGTGGATGGTGTTGTGTTTTGTGAAGAGTTGTTAGCTTGATATTCTGATCCTCAGACGGCGTTGTCACTTTAGATCTCCCTGATCTTGCTCCTGATGGAAATGACCTGGATTGTGAAAATCTCTCCAGAAACTCACAATTTAGTTCTTATTTGGTGCTGGGCAGCTGCTCAGCAGCACTGGTGACAATGATGTAGAGAGGACCATGTGAGGGATAATCAACAAGTAGGTGTGTGTTAAATGTGGAGGCAAAGACCCACCTCATGCAAGGTGTGTTGGCTTCGTTGCCTCTGCTAAGAGCCTTAAAACCATTTAAAGCACAGTTGATTATCAAATTAATACCACGGTCATTTGCCAGCAATGTAACAGAAGAAGGGGGAAGAAACAATATCAGAAAAATCCAATAGTGTTTTTTCCTTCCTGGTGGTTAGTTGATCAAATCGATAACTCAGCTGTGCTGCCGCAGTTGATAAAGAGGAAGCTTTGACAGCTGTGGTTTTTAATGTTGCTATGGTTACAGGTTGGGTAGCGGATGAATTTAGAACAGTGATTAAAGTTGAGTCGAACTACGCGTGCAATACAAGGTTTTAATGCACACCTGCCGGCCAATCAGAAAAGAGTATTCACCCAGCACAGCCCAATTCAAGTACACACCTATCCAAATATTTTGATGTGTATGTTGGCTATCCATCTGCATATAACATATATGGGTTGCATGTAATTCACTTTTTACAATCCTCACTACAGTATATGCTATATTTCTCAGTTGTGTTACATCTTAGTGTTTTCTGGTGCCGCTGTGCTCGATCTGATTACAAGCAGGAAATGTACAGACTGTGCTGTATCATATGTTTATGCACCTGACACTCCTCCATATAAGATAATAAGTAATAACAGAAGTGGAATGTTTTCTGCAGAGCAGCTCACCCGGAAACTAAAGTTTTCACATGACGAAGCAAAAGATTCGACAATTTTAACAAGCAATGTGCAATTTTATCTGAGCACTGAATGGTATCAAGAGCAGCGATTTTGCCAATAAACCTTGGAGAGGAGGAGGAAAGGGCTGTAAACAGCAACACGGCTGGCCCACACGTGTTTGGTTTGTATCATTACATCTCAAAAAGTCTTTGCACAGCATGCATTCATTTCAGAATTGTTAACAGATTCTGAAATTGCATACCACTCACTAATTCCAGCTTTCATTCTTATAATTCCCAATATTTGTATTTGCCAATCCAAATGGAGACAGAAAGTCAGAAACTGAGAGTCCAGCCACAGCATTATCATTCAGCACTAAAGCTTTAGCCTGGAGAGGAGACAAATAAATAAACAACAAATTAAGGTGGAAGAAAGAAAGTGTGATAGAAAACATTCCCTAAATGTACGATGTTGTTAAAGTAAATTTTCCATTCACATTTAACTTATAAGAAAAACAAAACTGTAGTTCCTTAAATACGATATTCCAATGAGGTGCACAATCTATTACACAATTCCACTAATGTTTATAAACCGTACAAGACAGTATATTGTTACTACATGTACAGAATTTGCCTTTTGAGCAACCGGTAATTCGCATAAAATGTCTACAACAAGCACATTTTTTAGGGTTCAGAGAGAGGGAGAGAAAGAGAGAGAGAGAGAGAGAGAGAGAGAGAGAGAGATTAATCTGTTCTGACAAGGATCGATGCATACCTCTTGCATGACCACAAAGAGTGGCTGCTAATAACACACCCTGATGACCTCTTGCAGCGGGCTGTCAATGATGCAGTGTATGTGACCTTTACTCAAGCCTGAAATGTACGACAACATAAAAACTGGAACGTCCACAAGTATTTTTTTTTTTTTTATTTTTTAATTTGCCATTTTAATGTTTGGTATATCTATTATACACTCAGTCATGCCTCTATTGTTTTTTTTTTTTTTTAAAGAATATTTTTCATTTCTGCTTTATTAGATAAGAGAAACGAAATAAAGGTGTCCATTATGCATGATTTTTTAATAAAGGTTTATTTAGGGAGAGGGGGCACAAAGCCTTGGTTGATTTTGCCAATATTTTACAATGCAATTATCATTGTGGAAGAGGAGTGAGTTTAGGACAGGCTTTGATAGGTAGCTCCCTTGAAGTGAAATTCCACTGCAGCATTCTGATCTAAATCTAAGTGAAAGCAGAGGGATTTTTAGAGTGTTACATCTGCATTGTGTTATCTGTGACTCACAGCCCCACCAGCTCACAAAGAGCACACCACAGAGAGCGAGAAAAGAAAAAAAAAAAAAAAAAGAAAAGAAAAAAAATCTCTTTGACAATCTGGTCCTTTTGGAATTACAGTGTAAAATATCCATGAAAGAAATGTACCCATGACTAAATGCATGCTTTTGCAGTGGATTGCTTGTTTCTTGTTCATTACATTTGAATGAAAATGCTGTGTCAAAGTATAATGCTAATTCCACCAAAGTACCTCTAGATGTTTTCCCCCGTGTACTCAGCCCTATTTAAAAAATAATAAACTAAAAGAAATAAATAAAACAATAATGCTGCATTACAGGTTTCTAATAGCACTTTATTAAAAGTGTTTCAACAAAGTTTTCCAGTTGCAGATGTATGCCACAAGGCACCAGGTGGAGAGAGTGTTGAGGCTCGGAGGCAAAAAGAGAAGAAACAGGCACGATTAAAAGTTTAATGAAAAGAACGAAATGGAGTGGGTTTTCTATTACTGCTTCCTTGTCCTAACTCATGGTGCTGCATACTGATACCAATAAACCAATTCCCTTATTTAATTCACTAGCAATTAAAAATGGCTAGTGAGGATTAAGGTTTTAAAAAGTTCACTGGCATCCCTTTCCAAAATACGGCTTTTTTGTTGACATCCAGCTACTAGAAAAAAAAAGATAATAAAGAACTTGCATATGCATATAGAAAGGCTGTGATTAATATCAAATATTGTATGTCTAGATGACAACTTATATCATAATGAAAAGGTCAAATAGCCACTGGAAAAACACTCTACAGAGGAGTTATCTGCCAGTTACTGCTGCATACTGTAGGTGTTCAATTCTCAGTTACATTGTGGAACAGTTGAGTTAATCTCTCTGCAACTTTCAGCAACTCCACTGGTAAAGCAGACCAGTGGAGGGTATGAATAAAAAAAAAACACAGAATTGAATTGCGAGGGGAAGAATGCAGAAAATGGACAGTAAAGAACAGAGCGAAAATACTTTCCAAGAGAAAGGCATCAGAAAGGCGGAATTGAGACAGACAAATAAGATACTAAAAAAGAAGGAAAAAATCCGAGTCTACGTGACATGGCTCGCCTCTACCTGACCTCTTCTGAACAAAGGCTCCAGCAGGACCCTCCCCAGAGATCACACAATATTGATATCCAGCGCCTCCTCTCCCCTATACCCAGCTTGATGCATCTTACACACCCATCCACCCACACACACAATCACACACACACACACACACACACACACACACACACACACACCACTCTAACAGAAACACAACTGAGGCACAAATGGGCAGAAAGCAGAAAGTGGTGGATGTGCACAATCCAGGTCCATTACTAATAAAACAATGCAATTTGGTCTACAGATTAATTACACTACAGTAAGTCAATTCATACAATATTGATGTAACAAAAAAAAAAAAAAAAATGCCATTGCTTGCCCCATAGTCAGTGGTACGCTTCTCAGGAATAGAGCAGAAATAATTACGCATGCAATAATGTGAGTAGGGTGGCACAGAAGCACCGTCACCAAACAGCAAGAAGGAACTGGGTCGATTTCTTGTTCCAAACCTTTGCACAGTTGCAATTCCCTCCCTGTGTGTGTGTGGGTCTCCTCCCACATACTCTCCAAATTCCCTGTGAGTATCTATCTGTGTTAACCCCAGTGAAGGAATGGAAACCTGTCTGGGGTGTTTCCCAGTGACCCTAAGAAGATTGAGTGGACAGGGAAAATGAGTCAAGATGAAAGAATTTCATTGCCCAATGAAAGGTTTACAACAACACACAACACCAAAGAGAGGTTGCCCATTAAAGTTAAATTAAATTTCAAAGTGACTGAGTGGTAAGTGGCAAAATTCATAATGCACAGCTGCACCACAGTTTGCTTTGTACTGCGATTTCTGTGTCACAATTTTGGTTTTGGTTTAGTTTGTTTTGTACACCAGGGAGAAAAAAATCTAAAAAATCTATTTCCAGTGTTCTCCGTATTTTATCTTTTTTGGAAAAGTAACTTTTTTTTTCATTCAGAGATTTGGGATGACAAAATGAAATCAACAAATATCAACAAATATTCTATTTAATAGTCTATTTAAAACAAACATTACAATACTTTCAGTATATTCATAAATTCATCAAGTGTGAAGTTAGAAATTTAGAAAGGCTCTCATACAGTGAATGTGTTTGTAACACTGCACTTTTAGGTGTACATGTGTATTGCATTGCACTTGTTTTTTTTTTTTTTTTTTCGGGGGATCAGTTATTCACCATTTGTGCAGACGCCCACAGTACTTAGTACATACTACTTATAATAGGTGATGGTAAGTAAATAAATATACATTAAACTATGTGATAGAGCAGCCTAAAAAGCAGCGTTAAAAAGCCTAAAAAGGAGGGGGTTAGGATAAAAGCTATCCATAATATCCATTCATATGCTCCATATCCAGTCCATGTCTTTTTTATCTTCAATAAGTCTTTAGAAAAAGAACAAGTGCATTGAAGTGAATGAGTTTTTCTGGCAGGGTTAATCAGACTTGCTCTTTGAAAAAAATAATGTTCAATGACCACTGTAAAATCTAAAATTGTGTTTCAATTATAATGCTGCATGATTTGCACACGGTGCTGCTGCATAGCACTGTCAGTGATCCGTGATCTTCCACACTGGCCAGATGTGACTCCTCCCCACAGTTTAAATGCCAACACTTTTGCACTCTAGCTAATTGTCTGGCAAAAGGTCAATGGGCATTTTAAAAAGAGACACATGGTGGGTGTTCATTAGAAATGCTGAGGGCTGCTAGTGCTTGATAGACTGGTCCTCAGTCCACTCAGCCTTTTTCTCCTCGGGGGATAGTTTGAGAATTCCATTTACGGTGTGTAAACACAGGAGGAGAAGACAAACTGCTGCAGCTGCTGTTGTTATTATTATTACTATTGTTGTTATTTTGGGCATTCTCTCTGTCCAGTAAAGACATAAATCTGGCAGAGCGTTTAACTGATGCAGCCTCTTTGTGTGAATGACAGGCAACCATCTCAACTTTGAGAAAACAGTGGTGACTATTGTGGCCAAGTTGGTTTTGGAGCCGGTGCGAGCCAAAGAAACGAATGTTCCAAATGGCTCAACCATTCACTTGCAATTACCTAAATATGTCCAATTTTTCTGAGTGCCCCCAGATGAAAGAAGATCGTTTAAATGAGTGCTGTGATCGTTTTTTATCCCTTACTTTTGTGGCTTTTTAGTTTTCTATTTTACTCTTCCTTTTTTTGAGATCTTTGTCCTTTCCAGACCGTGGAAATATTCTTTTTAAGCATTGTGTGCACAAAACTAAAGAAGGAGCGACTTGTAACTTCATGTTATTTCACTCAAGTCAACTTGCATGTTGAATGGGAATATTTATCAGAATAAATGCAGATGTACATTATTTTTTGACATCAAGGCTCTTTTTCCTATCACTCCCTGCAAGTGCACTGAAAGCCAACAAAAGAGCATTGAGACATCAGTGCAACCTCCATGGAGAGCCATTAAGAAACCGAGTCCACAGGTGGGTGCTGGGATGTGTCACGTGCACAGGCAGCAGCAGCAGACTGAGCAGATGGGTTTCACAACTTAAATACACCATCCGGTTGAGACGGCAATGCTCAGCTCATCCAGCTGTTTGCCTGAACTTGCTTGCAAACTTCATACTTTGGTCAGTCAGTCAACTCGTGTTTTGAATGTGGAAATTAATGAGAAATGATAGACGCTCATCTCTAATAAATTTTAACTTAGTGCTGAATCCTAAATGAAACTCATGAAATACATTCATTTTTACTTTGGGAAAATGCTCTTTTTGGCACAACGGATAGAATCACAGACTAGATCCAACAGCTGAGCACACTGCAAAGGACAATTCAATAATGTGTAGCACAAATGAAACAAGCCAATGACATCTCCAGCAGCCAACCACAATATACTGGAGCCTATAAGCCAATTCAACTTACAGTTCAAAGGAACAACGCCAATGAAAGCTCCTCACTGAGTCCAGCAGGCACTAATGGGTCCAAATAACGATCCCAAAGGGATTTCATCTGTTCACATCAGGTATTTTAGTTTACTGAGATTATATTTGAGGCTCTGAAAATGACAAGCCACCGATGATTGGTCATCATTGTAGTCAATAGTGAGTGTTGTGATGCTGTGGTACTCACTGTGTGCTTTACCCTCTAAAATCTCCAGGCACCCTGTACTAAGTTTGCAAAACTAAAAGAGATTTTTGAACACAAATGCTCTGTATGCAACAGTGATGACAAATCATCGGTGGAGGCAGCGGGGTGGCATGTGTCAGATGCACCGTCAGCAGCAGAGGCAGCAGAAGCAGCCGGGCAAGCAGCAACAAAATGAGCAGGTGAGTTTGACAGCCTAACTGGCCGCCCAGTTGTGACAGCTGACCATCAGCTGATCCAAAGCACGACCTGTTGAGATGTCGGCCTTGTCTAGAGTGCAGGCTACACACACACCTAACCCTAACCCTAATAATTTACTTGTAAATACAGAATATGTTGTTGACACAATTGCATATGCACGCGCGCACACACACACAAGCACACACACCACCCTTTTATGACTATCAAGAGCTTTTGACAGCACACAGTATTGAAACTGAAAATATCAGCTGTTAGAAACTGACAGTAATAATAAATACTATACATCAAAGTGAAGACCATCTGTGTGCTTCCTCGTCGCCTGCTTGTGCCTCTTGCCATAACCCTCCTGTCGTGTTCGCGGTCAAATCTGACCGGTGTACAAGTTTTCTCTCCAAAAAATGCAGTTAATTTCATCTGTTTGTCATGAGGTTCCATGACTTTGTTCACACATGGCATCTGAACACATAAAATAAATGTGGAGAATTTTTATTAATTTTTGAATGTTTTATTTAACTTGTATACACCCATCGTGTTCCCGGTCACAAATGACCGGTCATTAGAAATGAATGGGTAAGACTACAATTAGTGTATAAAATAGAGTTAAACACATTCTCACACTCCTTTCCCACACCCCAACATGCAGGTGTCTTTGAGCAGACACAGATGTGTGTGAACACACACACACACACACACACACACACACACACACACACACACACACACACACCTTATACCCCTTTCTGGCTTCCATGGGAACCCCCACAGGAAAGTATCTCTCTGACTTCTTTCCCACACCCCAACATGTAGGTGTGTTTGAGCAGGCACACACACACACACACACACACACACACACACACACACCTTATAACCCTTTCTGGCTTCCATGGCAACCCTCACGGGAAAGTACCTCTCAGACTTCTTTCCCACACCCCAACATGTAGGTGTCTTTGAGCAGGCACACACACACACACACACACACACACACACACACACCTTATACCACTTTCTGGCTTCCATGGCAACCCCCACGGGAAAGTATTTCTCAGACTTCTTTCCCACACCCCAACATGTAGGTGTCTTTGAGCAGGCACACACACACACACACACACACACACACACACACACACACACACACACACACACACATGGACACAGACACACACAGACACACACAACTTTGCCCCTTTTTGGCTTCCATGGCAACCCTCACGGGAACCTACCACAGGAACTAACACCTAACCTAACACCTGTCACCTGTCAGGTGTCAGGTGTCAGGAAGAAGACCCAGCTGAAGTTGTGGTCGCCTTTCGCTCCAAAAATGGTCATTTTTCCTGGACCTCATCCCCACCTGAGAGGAACGGTCAGCTTCCATGTGAAAATGTCATGAGGATGACTAGCTAAATCATAGTGGTCAATGTTGACGGGAACACAAAAGATGCTATTTTTTTTGCCACTATTTAGAAAATTGAAATGTTTTCAAAACAGTGTCCTTGGAAAACATTGAAATGAAGTACTCTGTGATAAATACTACAATATGTTTCATCTGAGTATTTGTTATAGTCAAAATAATATCTATATAATGTTTTTTTCCCTAAAAAACGAATGGTATGATCTCAGGTAAATTAGGCCTACAGCACATACATAGCAAATAGAAGTTCAAAACTTGTCATTTTCACAAGAGCAGAAGTTGATAAAAAGATCTAACACAACATTAGGTGATAATATGTATCATAGTGGATTTATAATCAAATATAATGTTACCGGTCACATGTGACCGGGAACCTCATGAGTGTTAGCCCAAAATGAACAGAATAGGAGGGATAAGGAGAAAGAATAATGGCCTATTGACGTAGTTTGATGTTTCTTGGGTATTTCTCAAAAGATGGAACTCTGGTTATCGAGAATATTAACCACGCTCTATACTGCACTTCACAGCATGCCTAAGTCAAAATAAATTGCAGTTTTCTAAGATTTGTTGAATTTATAGCACAATGGAAGTAATCAAATTCTTGAGAAAGCATTAACTCCACCCATCCAGCTCTCATTGCAGATTTGAGCTTGTTGTGTAACCCATGCCAGTTTCATATAGGCTGCAATTAATGTCATGTTTGGCTTTGTGAGAGGCACTGGCACTATTGAGTTTACTATTGAGTAGAAGATGAGTATTATTAATATCCATACTTTTTCCATGTGAGACTGAGGGCTGTGGGGTGAATGATTATGACTCATAAACGTATCTGAGCAGGATAGACCTAAAAGCTCTCTAAGGACTACACACCTCTTATTGGACCATGTGAAGTGTCATCACTTTGATGAGAGCTGTAATTGTTAAACAAGTTACAGCATCGGCTTGGCGACAAATCTGTCTAATTAAAGATAACAGTGATAATTGCTCTTAAAAGAGCACATTTTTAGCAGTAGAACACTCTACAGCCCTCCCACTTTGACATAATATTAAACCTTTTAAGCATTTAAAAAAACAGGGTCTTCATTCAAAACCAAAAGCTGATCTGAAAGAATTTCCATTCTCACAAAATTATTATCAAGCCAAAAAATAAAGGCTGCTTCCTGAGCCTGTCATACATCAACTGGATGACAAAACATCAATCTTCAAAGTAGAAGGGCTGATACATTTGATGCATGACAATAAAGCACTTTGAAAACCTATATATTCCTTTGAGCAGGTAGCAGTGGAAGGACTTTAAAGTGTTTCTTTGACACACTGTATAATTCTCTGAATTCAGAAGAGCAATAATGATCCCTTCAGGGAGAACTGGGGAGGGAGAGCTTAAAATAGTCTGGGAGTAGCTCAAACTGTGTTTAATATCCTAGGTAAACTTGAATAAATCAAAGAACTGATCACTCTATTCAGACACTTGACCACTGTTACACATGCTTTCATCATTCTTTCTCCCCACGGGCAAATGCAAGTGCAAGTAGTTCTGTCTCTTAGGCTAATTATCACTTTTGTCTATTTTTAAGGCAGAACTATTTTCCCTCAAAAGAACATAAGCACTAATGAGTAAATTTTGCTATTTGCTTCCCCCTCATAATACAGGAATGAAAGACCTGCAGATTCATATTATTCTTTAATATCTCAAATGCCTGATAAAAAGACATTCTTATTTTTACATTGAGTAAAATCTTGAGATGCAGATTCTCTTAACTTTAGGAGAAAATATATTTTGGTTCAGATTTCAATCTCAACGAATGACAAGCACTCCTGTGCCAACAGTCTTCATTGTTTTACAGTATCATACCTACATGGAAAGTGCCAGTTTCTATTCTCATCTTTTGAAGAGTCTGCATGGTTCTTGCTATTGTTTTGCATTCAGGCCTTTGTTCTGATCAAAGCTAAGACTCTTTGCTGACCATGATCATGCTAGAAGTAGAGCAGACCTCTGCAGACACTAGGAATCATACCACAATCCCAATTTGTCTTGTTTTTTCACCACATTAGCACCTGTAATATTTCTGTGATAATTCTGTAATATTCCTATAGTAATTTGGTTGTGTCTAGGGAAAACAGACCGTGAATTTTGGCTTATTTAGGTCTAAGTAGTTTAATAATTTACACATTGACAATAGCAACAATGCATTGTTTTTATTGCAGAAGGCCTATAAATTTAAATAATGATGTTAATAATACCCCAGTAAAGTGCAGCCTATCTCCCTACAGCAGCTACCCTCTGCCTGTGCAGCTTACCACCTTACCCTGTAACATGAACTGTGAATAAGAAATAGGAGCTGGCACTTTGTCATTGTGTTTCATCTGTCCTCTCTCTAACTCTCTTGAAAAAAAAAATCTATGATCCTTTTGGCACATTTGCAAAGTTTAAAACGGCATTCGTTATGACTTGGAAAACTTGGTGTAAGTTTGGGACGTCAATCATGTCATGTGCTTTATAAGTCAAATTTATGAAGTTACTTTGGTGCAAAAGAAATCACAAAGAAATCACCTGTGTGATGAACAGTCCTCTAACCACTGACTCGTTGTTTCACCACAGTGTGCAGTGACTTGGGCTGTCTGACTTGGGCTATCTGAGTTAGCCAAGTCAGTAAACATAAGTCCACCACTTCTCCTCTTCTTTGGCAGCACATTTCCGGGTGCTTTGTGCTGATTACAGTATAATGCCACAGTGAAATGTGCATGTATTGCAGTCAAATTAGAAAACTCAGCTGAAGCAGTGGTTATTACTATGAGCGTAAAATGTGTTTAATCATAGAGGGGCACAAAATTTGAGAAAAGCAGCCACCCCCAAGTTCTCAATAGAGAACTAACACTACGTATTGTCAATTCATATTTTAAAGACCCCCCAGAATTTCAAAAATCATGTTTTCAGGGGAGCTCATTAAGGCGAGCTGAGCTCTCCCCAGTTACCCCGTAGTTCGCACAATGTGCTGACAATTTATGCGAGGATGGTGCAAACCAGTTCCTAAATCCCCCTAACATCATTTCCTGATGTACGGTTAAAGATGTTCTTTTCATTTTATGAATCAACAGGAGCAAAAAATGGAGTATTGATCCCAGTCTTAACCTCCCTCAATATTTGTCGTATAGGGACCGTGTGGTGCAGGACATTGGACATGCTGGGTTTGTTTACCTTGCAGATGAAGCTTGCTCTCGGGGCTCTGCAGAAGGATAGAGCTGACAGAGTCCAGATTGTCATAGCTACTGCATCCCAGTGGCCCCGTCCGTGTCTCTGTCACCTGCAAAAGAATTAGGACGCAAATGAAAGAAACATCTGGGGAAGGAGCAGGTACATTTTTAATGTGTGTGTGTGTGTGTGTGTGTGTGTGTGTGTGTGCGTGTGTGTGCGTGTGTGTGTGTGCGTGTGCGTGTGTGTGCGTGTGTGTGTGTGTATGTGCGTGTGTGTGTGTGTGTGTGTGTGTGTGTGTGTGTGCGTGTGTGTGTGCGTGTGTGTGCGTGTGCGTGTGCGCACGTGTGTGAGCAAGTGCATGCTTACGCATTTATTTGTGCCTCTGTATGTTTCTGTTTGTGTGCTTCGATGTGTCTGTGTACATCTGTGCTTGTGTGTGTTTACTGAGCTTATATTGGGGTTTCTAGAGGAGCCAAAACCATATGCCTTCAGAATATTTTACAGTCTTTTACTGTTCACATTAGCAGTTGATCTCTACAGAAAACCAAATCTGCTACCTGTTAATAATATGTCACACAACATATTATATGGTATTGTCAATGGATAATGGAGCTGTTATTAGTCTGATCTCTCATTTGATTGACTTAGATGTTATATGTAACATTACTTTGAGTTAGCACATTTGTTAACATCTTAACTTGGCTGTGAATGTGTTGAGACCATTTTAACACAAGAACATGCTCTTATCAGATCTATTATTGCCTAAATATGAGGTGCAACTCACTCCAAGCTCAACAAAGAGCTTGAAATTGCATTATTAAACAGCAACATTACAAGCTACATATTTTATATGGCCACCAGTAATGCCTCTCACTAGCTAGTGGAAATCCTCTGATTTCTTTTAAATAAATTTTTAAGTGACACACTACTGGGCATTCTTCTTTAAGAGGGCCATGTACTCATTTCCTGTCAAAAGATACAGTAAAACTGTTACAAAGTTTCTGCACTGCTCATTGTTGCCCATCCCAAACTCAAAAGAGATAATTAGACCATTCAGACATGAGGAGGCTGCTTTTATATGTGCAGCCTCTATATTTAAGACCTTTAAAATTTGGCTCTTGGGGAAAAAAGGAGTGACATCTTCCCTCTTTTCAGTTGCCATTGCTCATTAAGATCTCACTGGCAGTGCTCAAAAGCACTTTAACATCATTCCAAGAGGGGTGGATGATGTTAGACATACACCCTAGTGAAATGGTAAATGGGGTCTGAGTTGTCACAGAGGTTAATTCAAAAAGAGAACAGTCATCAACTATAATGTTAGAAGTTGGCGGGTGTGTTCAGTTTAGTCAGTTTGCAGAGTGTGTGTTAGTTGAAAACAGGTGACAAATACAATCTGCACACTGGCGCATCCAGGTAAACAGCTCAAACATACCTAGAAGACTATAAGGAAGAGCCTGGCAACTTAAATACATTTTTTGTAAGTTTCCACCGCTTTCTGAAATATAAAACAGTTGGTGTTTGAAGTTTTAGTTTCAGATACATCAGACTCATTGAAGAAAACTGCAAGGATCAATGTAATCTAACATGACTATTCCAACAGTTTCTATCATAAACTCAGAACAGAGACTAAAGAATGGTGAAACCACGTACTCATCAAGACTCTAATGTGGTATCCTCCAATCTATACAAGGTACTCTAAAAGCAAAAGACAACTATCAAGATTAAAAAAGAAACCAAAAAGAGGGACTGACTTCAGGCACTGCACCGACCTCAAAGTTCTTTCCTTTGAGTACCAACCTCAGCCCACTGGCTTACACCAGGAAAGCAGACTATGATATACAGAGAGTTAAAACAAACAAACAAACAAACAACAAAACTCCTATTCATTTAACCTTTATTCATACAAGGTGACCCGGAGAGAGAAATATCAAAAAATATCAGATATAGGCCTTGAAATTGTGATTATATAATACAATTCCTTAACCAATATTGCTTAAGTGATGTAAGCTATGAAGGCAATTTTCCTGAAAGTACTTTCTAAATACAGAGTAAAATGCATAATGTTTGTCTGTCTGAAAGAGAAGATGAACCTGCTGTCTGGTACAAATCACAGTGATGAGTTCTGATGTTGTTGCCTGCTATAAATCTCAGAGCCCTGGAATATAAAGACTCTAATGACTTATTCTACGTTTAGATTGGACCACATGAATGTAAAGAGTATCATCATAGTCCAGTATTGAGAAAAAATATAGAATGAGTTATTTGTTGCCTGACTGTACATGAAAAAAGTGGCTTAACTTTTCTTTAACTTTTTAGAGAGCTCCTCAATATGTGCATTCTCATCTACCACGATATTTGTATGACACACTTTGTGAGCCATCTGAGGCATTACTATCTAAAAGAACAAACTGTGAAAAACATGTATTTGATCTTTTCAGCATTTCATATAAGTTTAATATATATATAGAACTGTGTCATCTGCATAGAAACAAAGTTTGGAAAGTTTATCTGCTGAGGAAATATTATCAATATAAATAGCAAGCAAGAGTGGATCTACAACAGAGCCTTGTTGAACCCCTTTAGGAAATTTGATTATATTCTGTTAGTACTAACAGCCTGAGCTCTATCAGAAAGGTCATTTCTAAGCCAGGATACAGCCGTATTATCAAATCATTGTTGACGCATGCTATGAAGGCATGGTGCATCAGCTACAGTATCAAATACTTTAATTAAGCCAAAAAATAAAAAAATAAGTACCAGCACAGCAGTGCTTTTCACCAAGAACTATAATTATATCATTCAGTACTAGAGTGGCAGCAGAAACTGTCTCATGCCAAGAACTAAAGGCGTACTTTGGCTACACATGGTAATTTGGAAATTGGAACATGTCATCCTATATGCACTGGCAACACTGGTACAATTCTCCAGTCTACAGGTATACTTCCTGTAAGTAATGTAGATTAAAAAAATGAGTGAGCAGATAAAAGATTAATAGTGTGGCTACTTACAGGAGCAATGGATTAATGGATTCAATTCCAGCAGAATTACTTGGATTTATAGTAGAGAGCAAAATAAAAACCTCCATTTCAGAGAAAAGCCTAAATGAAATTTTCAATTCACCATTAGTACTAGCATAGTCAATAGCTTGTGATGATAAGTATTGATCCATAACACTGTTAACTAGTTTTTCTAATAAAGAACCTGCAGAGATGAAGTGGTGATTGAACACATCTACCATTTCTCTATTACCAGTGACGGCAATATTAACAGTGCTTGTCTGCTGAGGGAGGGGAGAGGCAGGGTGAGCATTAAGTAACTTTATAGTTTCCCATAAATTTCCTGGGTTATTAGAATAACCTGTTAGCATTTATAGTATTTATTCAAGTAGTTTTTAAGTATTTTTGAAAAATGTTGATTCTACGAGCACCTATTTCTGAGTTGTCAGTCAGTCAGCCAGTCACTCTCCAATTCAGTGTATCAGGCTTTATAGCCCAGGCTTGGTCCCTTTCCCACAAGCCTCTGGCGAAATCTTTGGAGAACCAGGGATATGACCGACCCTTAATTTGTCCCTTAAGTCATTTGTAACAAGCATGTCTGTCAGAAACACTAATAAATACAGAAAAGAAATTCACAAATGCTTTTTATACACCAGAGCATTATAAAATCTCAGACCAATTATACTGACCAAGCTCAACCAGAGACACATTTATATTAAACTGCTTAAAGCTTCTTTCAGTAACTACACAACTTGGCATTTTTTGTATTTCCAATGCATATAATAGGGCAATGATCAATAAAATTATTTGCAAAAATACCAGGGAGAAAGTATGTATATGGTCTGTTGGTCAGTATGATATCAATCAAGGTGGGTTTAGTTGCATCTCTGCTTTTAGGCTTGGTTGGCTTTGTGATTAGCTGTGATACATTAAAATTACAGCACAGTCTATCAGACGGAGGTGGCAACCAGTTTGGGTTTAGTCCTAGCATTACATATAGCATCCTTATATGGGTATTGCTTCCAATACAAATATCAAGTGTAATGCACCCAAACTGCTTTGGAACAGATGTAGATAATAAAACAGCAGCACCAGTTGGCTTTTAATATAAATTGCTACTCCACCACCCCTGCTATTTCTGTCAGCTGTGTATATATTATATCCTTTCACCAAGACATCCATATCTTTTAAAATTATTAACCAAGTTTCTAAGTGCAGTGCCTTGAAGGAACTACAGGAAGACATTATTATTGCACATTATTGGAAATGCTTACTAAGGATGGGTTGTGGTCATTTGGCATAATAAAAGATACATCAGAGAGCCACATTGTAAATTGCATGACGTCCAGTATTAAACGGACTCAGGGACTCAGTGCCAATCCCTTTCCTTGGATTAAAGATACATTTACAGAGCTTTAAACAGGGCAAGATTCAATATTTTGATTAATATGAATGAACATCGCTTTCTTTGGTATGAATATCAATTTGCAATTGATTTGCAACCTTTAACATGCTGCCCACGGTTCACAAGGAAGCAGAAGCCTCACACTATATTTTCTAAAACCTTTCCTCATAATTTTGCATAATTGTGCAACAGTACAGATGTTTTGAATAAGTGTTGGAAGAATGAATGATCTGAATGTGATACTGAGCACTGTTCCACCATATTCTGATTTTCACCTGTCATGAGATGTATGAGCTATCTCTGACTCAGTCAAGTATGTATTAATATCTTTTAATATCTTTGATATAATCCTCTCCTGTAGATAAGTACGCATTTTGAATGTAAAACAAAATTTACTTTGCACAAGAGGTAATTTGTCTTGTGCGTGCGTACGCATGTGTGTGTATTAGATGTCTTTAATACACCCCTGGGTCTCAAAGAAAAACAAAATGGTATAAGAGGATGATACAAGACATCTGTTCGGTGATAGGAATATCCAGTGTACTAAGGTTGAACCAAGATATTTAGATAGGTAGGTGTGTGTGTGTGTGTGTGTGTGTGTGTGTGTGTGTGTGTGTGTGTGTGTGTGTGTGTGTGTGTGAGTGAGTGAGTGAGTGAGTGAGATCGTAGCGATGTCAAAAAATTGTCAGGGAGTAAATACATTTTTTAGACTTGACCATTTATAAAGGAGAAAACATCAGTATAAACATTATATTGTTTCGGAGACTGACTGGCAGAAACTCCGTTTTGTATTAAAGGTAGTCCAACTTAGGGAACAATAGATTGAGGTGGATATGTGTCCTTGATTTTGAGTTTAACAGCCCCTGGAAAGATCTACAGCACTGCAGACAGTGAAAAGGCACATCAGGCATAGATGTGTCACATGCTACAGTAATCAAGCTAAGAAAATCAGGCTGATCATACAGTCCAACTGGGATATTTTAAGAAGTGACCCCTCCTTGAGGGAAATTTTCTCTGATCCCCTATTTTGTCCTACAGACAGGCTCCTAGTATAAGTATAGACTGGTTCATCATTATCTTCCAGCTTGAATAAGAAGTGATTGGTCCAAGAGCTGAATGTATGCAAACTTCATGCAATCACAGTACAAATGCTATTCAAAGTAATTTATAGATTGTAAAACAAAGCAGAGGGTAAAAAATCAGCCTTTTTTGAACTGCACTATCACCTCATGTGCCCTTATAACTGCATGATTTATTAGAAAAATATTATCATCTGATAATATGCACCAGCTACTGCATATTTTGAAGATTCTGATTAAATCAGAATCTTCTTCATGTTCACTTTCCAAAACAAACCAATGGACAGAAAATCTACTCATCGAATATTCTGTCTATTTTCCAACAGATCAGTTTGGCTGAATTAATTCCCATGCATATGGTGCAAAGAAATTAATACAGTCTATAAGAATATATTTCACACAGTCCAATCACACTCTAAAGGGCCAACAAAACAAAAGAAAAAAAAAAAACAAGGCAAAACATTTAACATGACTTATGAAGTAGCAGCATTAATTTACATGCTATTTCCATTCATAAAACATACATTTTAATGGGGAAAAAATAATCTCCAAGAACTGTGGCCCAATATAATGTATTTATTCAGCTTGCACTTTACAAGATGGTGTAAACTACTCATTTACCTAGCAAGCAGAGTTTAAAAATGAACTTAGTCAGTCTGAGAAATTCATTGCCGCTTCTGTCTTCCCCACCTGGACCCTGGGAGAAAGTGCATAGTAAAGTGTCAAAATTTATATGGAGAGGTAAAAAGCAAGAATTAAAGCTGCACTAATCAATCTCTGACCATTAGAGGGTGTTGAGAAAAAATAAATGACTCCCCAAAAAAATGCATTTTGTGTTTTTGTTTGTGTATTTCTGTAAATTGCATTAAATTTGCATACTGTCTGTGTGACTGTGTATGTGTGTGTGTGCGCGCGCGCGCGCACATGCACCAGAGGCTTCCAAGCTTGCAGCACTTGACAATTCCTTGGTGATGATGATGAAGTCTCTCGATGACCTCTCTCCTCAAACTCTTGGGAATTACAATTCTGTCACCACTGAGTAGCGAACAATTATATGGAGAGTGCTTCCTTGACTGAGTAGAAAGAGTTGATTTCCTAAGGTACTGTGGATGCAGCAATCGTGTGCTGACTGTATATAGGCCTGGGTCATGTTTGGTTTGGTCTACATTGAGTCATGCATGTGACATAAGCCGTACTGTCTGTTTAGCTTCATCTTGAGGCTCAGTTTCTTCTGTTAACTCAAGTTTCCCAAGTTGCAGGACTGATGAAGGATATTTTGAGAGCACATCAGCAAAGAGTGACTTTCTAGGAACATACAGTGCTTTGGCATCATGTGCATGATTATGTGCTGACAGGTAAGGGGTATAGCATTGGTATAGTTGGTCTTCCGGTCTTGTGGTTTGTCTTGGACTGTAAAGATGTCAGATCCCTTAGTGAATTTCTCACCAGCCCATGCAGTGGATAAACACTCCATTTGTGCGTGTTGAGTCTTTGTACCTGGGTGTTTTTGAGTAGTAAGCAACTGCCCATTGTTTTCTATTATGACAATGGAGTAGGACACGATAGCTGCTTGCGTCAGCACTTACTATATAGTGGACTTCATGACACTCAAGCACAGGCACCTTTGATAACAGCTTCTTCACATTACAAAAGTCCTTCTCCTGTGCAGGGACCCAGTGCTCACCATTTTGGACCTCAGTAAGTTATTTAAGGGATGTGTCACGACTGCCAAGTTTGGCAGGTAGTGCGGTAGGTAATGCACCAAACCCAACACTTGTTTGAGCTCTGCAATGTTTCATGGTGAGGGAATGTTTTTTATGGTTTTCACTTTCTTTCTGTCTGGTCTGATGCTATATTTATATGTTAAGTGGCTGAGGAACTGAAGTCCTGTTTGCCTCAGCAGACATTTATCTTTATTTCATTTCAACCCAGCATCACTGAGTGTTTTGAGGACTTTGAGGGTGTTGTGCATGAACCTATCATCCATGTAAGCCTTAAGACAGTTCTTATGAATTATCTCAGGAGCGCTTATGATACCAAAAGGAAGGCGATAGAAGAAACACCTTGCGAAACTAAGGAAGAGAGAGAGAGGAAAGGCTGGGAAGAGAGAGGGGATGACATGCAGCAAACAGCCAAGGCCTGATTCGAATCAAGGACTTAGCCTTGATGCGTGGTATGTGGTACAGATGTGCCACCAGACGAAACTTTGCTGTAATCTCATATTTAAACCTGTGACATCATGCTATGTCCAACAAAATACAAAAATGCAAAATCTGCTGGTCAACAATCTCTTCCTTCTGCTATCTCGACGTAGTACAAAGTTAAAATCATCACCTTATCTATGAATGCATTTAATGTGCAGTATATTAATTAACAAAGCTAGGTAATTCTGAGAATAGTGGGTGAAAGAATAAAGGGGAGTCTGTGTTGCTGCTGTAGATATTTACTCAAGTCAAGCTCTCCAGTAGATACTTTGCTTATGATACAGTAACCCTCTGGGTCTGTTGAGTTGTGACTTAAATGGATTATTCTTATTGATTAAAATGGAAATGTCCCCCTTTTTGAATTGTATGGAGTGGTAGGTTTGACAAATACATTTGGCTGTCAATTTTCAAGATTATGTGTCTGTAAGATGGGTTTTGTGTATAAAGCAGATATCAGATTAAAGTTTATTAAGGGAGCAGAGTGTCTTTGTTCTTTTTCTAGGGGAACTGATTCCATTTATGTTACAAGATGTTATTATCACTGACAGTGCACATGGAAATTATGTTTTAGTGGGAGTTAAGAAGTTATGCAATGTGCAGAAGGGATACAAGTGGGAGAGGGATATAGGCATGGAACATATAACCAAAGTGAAATGGTCACATGCTACATAGCCTACAGAAACAAGTGAACACTGGAGGTGAAATAGGTTGTGCTGAATGTGAGTGGGAGAGGCATTTGGTATAAACACATGACAACTGACTTTCAAAAGAAGAATATTTTACAGGAGATTGCAAGGAATATAAAAGCAATATTTTTATGATGAGAGTTGTTGGAAATTTCAAGTAGGGTACAATGTTGGGTGTGAGACACAGTAGAAGAAAGAGTGATGGACCTAATCTGGAATCCCTCTGAGATAGCAGCAGAGACTGAAGGGAGAGAGGTACTATGGTGTTAACATAATAATGATAATAGTAACATATTGTGTCTGATCATTAGAGCAAGGAGCAGGGTGAGGCCAGAGTGATTCAGCACCCTTTTTAAACGTTCCCTGTTCCTCTCCTACTGGCTGATGGTTAATAACATAATCTGGAGCACATGAAAGGGTTGCAGCTGAGTCTGTAGGGCATAAGAGTGTTGTGTATGGGTTACAGCAAAGCAGAACAATGAGGCTTGTATACAAAGGGGTTGCTGTTAGGTCTGTCTTACAGCATAGGCTTAGTAGTGTTTGACTGATGGGATGAGGGGTGAGGTCAGGACCACAGACTGTATCAAAGACATAGATATGGCTGTTGTGATGTCAACCACTGGTCTCTGAACTGCCATTTTCAAGCCTGAAGTTTTCCTTTACAGCTGCGCCATCTTGTAGTTACTTGGAATAAGAAAGAAAACTCTTGGGTGATGGAGTGGAGCCGAGAAGTAGGGATTATAACCCACTGATTGATGATACAGGACATGTAAGTAATATATAATATAGGAATATAGGTGAGAGACCTGTTAAGCTGGATTCCTACAGTGCTGAGGCACTACTGAAATCAGCCATGAACCAGCTGCTGTTGGGAGACTATTGTTAAAATTTTAAGGACATACTTTTTGTTCCTCCTCCCTCCTGGCTCACCAGGTGTACGGAAAAAGGAGGTATGTCTGGCTGCCCTGTTGCACAGTGGTTCTCAGTGAGTCATGCTTATTATACGGTGTATTGTTGATGTGTCAGTGTCACTGTAGTGGATGGAGTAATTGGGCTTCGACCCTAAGGCGAAGCATGTGAGAAATGATGGCTATGCATGGTAACACTAGTTCTATGATCATAGGCAGACCCCTTTACTGAGAAACTCTGCCAGTCGACGAGTTGCTGAATGCATAGTGGATGAGAGATGGTGTGGTGGGTCCCGCCTTACATGAGCTGGAACACCACAGAGTTCAATAGGTTCACCTGGCCTGGCTGAACTCATGCATGCCAATAAAGCCATGTTAAGGGCTCAGCCAGTGATTAAAGAACGAAAGTCACTCTGTGAAACAGTCAAGTTTTACTAGCCCACAGCAAAAAATAGCATAATATATCTGCAGGGGGTTAATGAGGTTGTTAGGCTAGACCACTGATATGTATTAATTAGCAGCTATAACTCAATGATTAATTTGCCAGCTGTTAAAATCCCTGGCTTTGAAAACACTGTCAAGCCTGCATTCTATTTTGGAACAAACACCCTTTACTAGGGATGTGCAGAGCCTTGTGGTAGTCCATTGTTTGAAAGATTAGAAATAGCATAAGGCCATCAGCTGTTGGGTGGTTGACAGACGGACAAAAGTAGAGAGAGGAGACTGCAGTCTAGTCTGTTGACATTTGCCACCTGGTGGTTGCTGATATGCACTACTGCTAGTTAAAAATAACACAACCCACTCTCCCGACTGACTGACTGAAATATCTTTTTACTGTCGGTGTTGCAATATAGGGGCATGAGCAAGGATACAATGATTCGCAACTTAACAAAAATGTGGAAGGAAGGTAAAGTATATGGGGGTGATGGGGCTGTGGCCTCTGGGACCCCATGCTTTCACGCCCATGACTGGAACATCAGAGTGTGAAGTGGGTTAGGCTTAGGGTCAGCTGCCCTCCTCAGCCTGCCACCACTGCAACCTGGTCCTCGATAAGCAGCGCAAAATGGATGGACTGATGGTTGGGTGGTGTAAGACGCTCTGAAAACACACACACTGTGTATATGAGGCCCAATTAGGCCCATGTGTTATTTGCTGAGAGAGGGAGAGAGAGCAACTTAACCAGTAAAACTTATTCAAGAGAGGAAGACACAGCAATGTAAGCAGCACAGTCTATTAAAGAGAACAGAGAACAACTTAATCTACAAAATATATTCGAGGGGAAGACACAGCAAGTTAAGCAGCACATTATGTTAAAGAGGACAGAGATCAACTAAACCTGTAAAACATATTCAAGAGAGGGATAGAGAGCAAGAGCAACTCTACCACCACATTATATTAAAAAAAAAGGGAGAAAAAGCCATACAGAGAGTGGGAGGGTAAAAATGTGTTTTATGGGCAGTATATATACTTCAGTGTATTGTTTCCAATTCTAAACCAATTGCATGATTCTCCCAACACGCAAACAAGTAGAAACAACAACCCAAATCCCACCTAAAAAGCTGCAGACCTATTCAACAGCCCTACCAGCATAAGTCAGAGCAAGGCACTGTGTATGTATGCATTAGTGTGGCAATAAGAAATTGTCAAATTCAAGTTACTCAGGGTCTCTTAGTGTGTTTTTGTGTTTTTCTGTCTTTTTTTTCCTATTTGTTTTAGTTGGAGAAGTCACTAAGAGAGCAAGGTCCATGCATGTATGTTACCGCAAATGAGGGAAAACTGTAATTATATACTGATTTCTTGGTAAATCTGTAAATTAACCAACTCAGCAGTGATTATACACATTCCCCCGGAAATCTGCATATTCACAAACTGCAGTGAATGTGCATATCAACAAGTTATTATTAGACAGGAGATTGGAGAGGTAGTCCCATACTTCCCAATGAAATGGTTAATGTGTGTGTGTGTGTGTGTGTGTGTGTGTGTGTGTATGTGTGTGTGTGTGGGTGGGTGGGGGTGGGGTGGGGGGTTGTCACAGGCCTAATGTATCCACAACTTTTTTTTTTAAACCATGGATGGCAATGATTTGCTCTGGACTAATGGGACTAATGTAACCTATAAAATCAATCCTGCATCAATGTCTTCCCAAACACTCAATATGTTTGACAGATATAGGGTGTTAGCACATAGTTATCTCTTTTCTGCCCACTGCATACAGAGAAACACACATTTTCTGGTGTGCAAAGATCATGATTATGAAGGATGATAAAATGGTTATTAATAATAACAGATCAAATCCAGTGCCAGTATTTTTTTTTTTTTTTTTTAATTTGCATATGCTGTTTGGTAAAATAGTTGAAGAAGATTTGGACATCAGCCACCAAGTATTAACTAGAGCCTTTGGGGCTTTTTATGCATGGATAATAATTAATTGATCTGAGCAACCACTGTAGGACTGCCTCATAAAAATCCAGACAATCATCAACAACCATTTGCGAATCTAAAATGAATCACAGTTATTCAATTGCATGGATTAATCATCACCTCAGTTATTTTTTTTTTTTTTAACAAATGTATATAAAGACAGTAACTTCAGATGAAATAAGGGATTGCTTCACATAGAACTATAACAAGTCATGAGTGGTATGTTTGTCTGATTCAACAAGGGAGAGTCATTCAGTCAGCAGGACATCCGGCTCCTACAGGGTCCAGCAATAGTGAAGACAAAAGAAAGGCTTCCGTGGAAGTAATGCATGTGTGCCTACTGTGTCCCTGTTCTCCGAGTTGTATTTTGTGAAGACTAATAGTATAGAGCAAGGAACAGACAACATCCCTACTGCAAGGAACAGATGCTCAGAGGACGTGGATTCTTAATCCACCTCCAGTCTAACCAACACCTCTTGTGAAGTCTACATGGGGAGCAGGGGAGCAGACCTGCTGGGGCAATAGCATGTGAAATATTTGCCTCAGTAATGCTGAGACTGTAATCAAACAAAAAGCGTGCAAACAAGCAACTCCCTCGGTCTATCTTTCTTGGGGGCAAGGGCTGTGCCAGAGACTGTGGAAGACAAATTCCACTGATGTTGTTGCACCTGCTACTGGTTTCTAATCGAGGTTGATAATTGTCATACATTATTTAAAGTGCTTTTATGTTTTATGTAAAAGTTAGTTACTGCAAAGTGTATAAAAAAGCCAGCCTATTTTTAATGTATGCTATTCCTTTACAAGGTGCTGCTATGTTTGCTGCATTAGCACATGCTTGGTGTCAGTCACTGAAGACCTTGGTCTACACATCTGATCATCCCTTAGGCTTCTCAAAAATAAAATATTTTGATCACATAGCCATATATATGACAATAAACTTCCACCACTGAAAAAAAAATAATAACAGTGAAAATAGAAAATAGATGAATAGTAAACACCCATTTAGAGTCATCGGTATTCAACCAGAATTTGCAGAAGTTCCATTAAACTCCAACTGATTTCTATATTATTGTCCCAGATTTATTATTTATTTTAGCTGGCACATTAGGTATTTTCTTAATGAAAACATTTCTGCCAGCACTGGGATGCATGTCATGAACCTTGAAGATGTTTTACAAACATTAGTAAAACATTTCTGTTTTGCCATTAGTTAATTAAAGAAGGTACGGAGATACTATGGCCACCGAATTATGGAGCTGATAGACTTATGGGCATTAGGTTTGAGTGACATGTAAAACTGAGTGTCATCAGCATACTGATGAAAACAAATATTACACACACACACACACACACACACATACACACATATATATTAATGCAGACCCAAAATGCACACACATGTTTGCGTACAACGTGAGGAAATACCTGTCTCAACATAGTATTAACTACCAGTTAGGGTAGAATCTGAACTGGTGTAAGATTGTACAAGAGGCCAACCCAGCTTTCCTCCAGTCAAATGCAATTTCATGGACAATTATATCAAAAGCAACAAGATCAACAAGAATTAAAATAAACAGGTCGTCCACAACTCTGCTACCTCTAAGATCATTTAAAACCTTGAAAAGTGCGGTTGAACAGCCATGGAAGGAACAAAATCCAGATTGAAATGTTTCATTAGGACAATCTGTACTAAAGCTACATTAAGCAATATTACAATGAAATGACCCTCAGAAACTGTCCCTCAGTACTGTCTCTATCAAATAAAGCAGAAATGCTATACATGTATAAAATTAAAGACTTAAAGATTTGTTGGTAAAGCTCAACTAATGAAAAAGTAGACATTCTACATCAAGCACAGCAGCATTGTGGGTGTCTGGGTGGGGAGTACTCTAAGGGGTGAGAGCTCGCTCTTCTGTCTCTCATAATTTTTGAATTTGAAAATAGCATAACATTTTTCAGCAGAGAACAGTGACATATGAGTGGAAGGGTTGTCAAACTGATCTAGGATGGAAATGTGCTTGAGTCATGGGATGAGTGGTTTCAATGCTTTTTCAACTGGATGATTTTACATGTTGCATTTGCGCTACTGATCTGAAAATTGAATATGTCTATCAGCAGAAAGTGCAGAGTCAGCAAAATTTTGCATAAAGTTGATAGGTGCAGGCAATCCATATATATCATTATACAAGTGTGTGCATACACATAGAGTAAACCCACTGGTGAGTATTTAGGGTTTGGCAGATTGCATGTCCTAAGAGCCTTTATAAAGACAGAGAACATTTTAATCAAACTGTGTCTGATAAAAATATCTCAGCAATGGATAAACAAAAATTGCCAGTCTGTCTCAAAATTTTTTGCCACCTACAGTTCATCCCCAGAAAGTTGTTCTCCCCACTGTGTGTGTGGTGTGTCTGTGTGATTGACAATGTGACACCATTTCCTGTCTTTTATGTTGATGCTGTGCCAGATGGTGGGCTGACAAGCACGAAATTAGACAGATGTATATCTTACCCTTTATATCAGGGTGTTGGCGGATAAACTACAAAACGAGGGAGAGACAGAGACAGGACTCTGTAGGAGAACTGTAAAATCATAGTAGGCAGCAGTTTTCTTCTTGAATAAAACTTAATAATTTATATAATCTTAATATATAACAGTCACATGTTGTAACATGATAGAGAACAAATCATTATGTGTGATTTAATCACACTTAGTGCCAATATCAGCACACACTGCGATGAATAAATGTGCCACCCTGTATTCCTAAAACAGCTCCAAAATAAATTCAATATATATTTTATCCTTGTGTTAGTAACAGAGAGTAAACCATTCAAATATGTTTGGTTGTTCACCGCTTGTTTTATGTTTTGTTTTGTGTTTGCTTTTTTTTTTCTTTCTTTTTTTTTAGATATTTTTTTAAATTTCTGATTTATTAGATTGGCACAGTGGGGAGCGGCAGGAAAGACAAGGTGGAGAGAGTGGACGACATGCAACAAAGGGCTCAGGCCAGAATCGAACCTGGGCTGCTGTGACAGACACTCAGCCTTAATGGTACGTGCTCTTCCGCCTGAACAACCAGAGCGCCCCCACTGTTTGGTGTTTATGAGAAACACAAGAGCATCCCGCTGCATCTTTCAGCCAGCTGGACCAATATCTACCTGCTGGGGGTTTTTTTTGCTGCCAAGCAAGGAACTTTGAAATGCATTCCATGGCCTTGATGAAGTGTATGTGCAGACTGATTGCAGTGCTTGCCTTACCGATTACTTTCAGATATCTGGATGATTGCTAATAGTCCCCCACTTCCAACCTTTTGTCATGCTTGTCGCAGAATGAATTACTGCCTGCAAAAGGTCATGTGTCACGACCTGGCAGAGTGAATATCAGAGAATATCTGTTACCTCTGGATTTCTTCTGAGGTGCAAAAACAAACCGGTATACACAAGCAAACTCAAGCACACTCAGATGAGCAGTCACCGATCACACATACACTCCACTGGATACATGTGTATAAACATGTGTGCAGCTTGTCATAGTCTATCTATCATAGATTAATTCTTCTCCAAGAGTTATTATCCCAAATGTGGAGCAGACCTACCCAGCTTTAAGGATTAGTGACTGACCCTTGTAATCTCAATGACTTTAGGAGAATGGTATGCAGTACTTGTTACATTATGCTCTTTTTTTCTCTCCAGCACACACCCTAAGAGTGCTGTTTGCCAGATTATGAAAATAGAGTAGAATGTAATAAAAATACAAGGAGCAATCAAAGGACTGAAGTGGGCCAAGGGGGAGTTAGAGGATTTGGATTATTAAGCAGAACACAACAGTGGAATCCCACCGGGCTCGTACCGTATCACAGCCCTCAGTTAGGAACCACGGTTCTGGAACATCCTCTCCACTCGTCGTTTGTCACCAAAAAAAGCATCTAACCAAGTAAAATAAATAAATAAATAAATGACTAACGATGTGCTTGAGTTCATACGTCTCTTGCATTTCTGTATTGTTTAAATGACAACCTAATGTGCTCCCGTAGCAACAAAAACGTAGAGAAACTGTTACTTTTTTCTGTTGTTGTTTGTGCAACGCATGCACAGGACATCCTTTGAGTCACAAGCAGTGTGTAAGTCCATATGTGTGAGGTTGAGAGAGTAAATTACCTTGCGTCTTTTTTTCACATTAAGATGGATCTATAGTCAGATACAGCTCGTCTAGTCTTCGTCAGTTGTAAGCATAAATAGTTGCATTGTACATGCATATCATGTAACAGGTCTTCAGGGAATTGCTACTTAGTATATTATGTAACTTCATCAATGACAATTATGTATGCATTATCAACATTGCCAATGACATTGTGATTAATTATTTAGTAATGTCAGATTAATTATATGAGCTGAGCACATATGTTTCTATATATCCATAGGAAACAAAATCAATACATATTCTTCCTTTCCTTGCAGACAGTAATAAATAATGTTGACTATGTACTTAACATTTAAAGTCAAAGGACTATGTACAGAGAAATAATACCACAGACTTCAGTTGTGCAAAAAATAGCTTCTGATCACCAAATTAACTTTTTTTGCTTCATATGTGGCTCATGTGATCCCCATAACTCCTTGTGGTAGTAATGTGGTCTCACTTCTATCTTTCAAACCCCCGAGTAGAGAAGAATATTCTCAGAAATTCTTACAAGCTTGCTTTCTATCCCCAAGTTGCATTTTAACCTCAAACAAAGAAAGGAATAAAACGAAGCTTTGTGAGAGAAAGAAAACAAGGGATGAAGGGAATAAGGGGTGGGGTGGAGGAGGGGGGAGCTGGGAAGACTAGTGTGTGGATGCAACATCTTCATCATGGGACTGCCTCTGCTGAGCCTTCCTAATCTGCCCATCACCTGCCATTTGCTTAATGACTTGCTATTTCTGGCAACATTGAAATAAAGGGACATGCTCCTCAGTAACTCTCCAAGCATGTCACTGTAAGATATCAGAGGACATTTTCTCTGCCTGCTTCATATTATGGTGCTATAACATGCGGCTCTGCTATGTTTGACTCACAGCTGAGAGATGATGAGAGATGATGCAATCTAACAACCGTTTGAGGAACGGCTAAAACAGTCATATCAGTGTATTCCTCTTGTATCTTTCTTAAACGTTCCACTGGCCAATGACATTCTCAACGTTTTAATTTACAAATTATTCAGAAAAAAGTACATATGTCGTGTTTTCAGTATTTTTTTCCAAATATAACTTTGTTGTTTCAAAACATTATTGAGAAATGAATAATGCATGCAAAAGCAGCCATCCTGGTTTGAAAGCCAATTCAGTGTAAACTGTCCATTTGTTGGTTAGGGCAGATGACAGAAATCTGGGTCATATTATTAACATTTGAGATTCCCCTCACCTCACATAAGGCTCACATACTCGACTGTGAAATGAGAAACAGGATAACTGTGGCTGTGACTGCCTCAATGCCGCCACCCACACTGCAGAATCATCAGCAAATATGCATATTGACTGCCGATGTAAATCAGCCCTGAGTGACTCTATGGATAACTGACCTTGTGAAGGATGCAGCAAGCACACTAAATGAATGGGATGCATACACATGTATGCTCGTTTATAGTCATGATAGCATGCAGGGGTACACACACACACACACACAAACACACAGTCGGTTTCTCATTCTAAATAATGCCCTTTCCTGCATAATCATATTATCACATAAAGACACACACTTATAAAAAATTATGCATTTTATTTCCTTTACATACCCATTTGGTTATAGTCATTCTAAAAAAAAAAAAAAAAAAAAACACACACAAAGACACACATCACACATGCTACTCTTTTCTATCAGCAACATATCCACAGCAGGAAGAGTGCTTCTCTTTGTATTGACTATATTGTATTTTTGCTTCTGAGCTCCTGTAATGAATAACATAGTTGGACAAATATAAATTTGTCCCAATTATTGCAAGACTTTGTTTGCTGAAGGACTGATAAATAAAGGGACGGGTAAATACTTTGATTGGATGGATGACTGAAAAAGCATCAAACGTGCAGACAGATTAAATAAGACTGGATGTGACAAGAAGATGAATACACATTTCTGGCAGAAATAGGAACTGAAATATAAAAGTAATATAAATGAGTAATACCTTTGTACATCATGGATCTTGGGGTTCTCTGTGTAATAAAATGCAGAGCTGTGATATTCAAGAGCACAAATCATGTACAGCAGGACACCCCCATATATCTAAGATCTCATTACATTGTGACCCTAGGCCAGCTTGTACAGAACTCCAGGTCTACTGTGTGTTTGTGTGTGTGCTCACATGTTACACTGACTGTATATGAATGTGAATGTGTCTGGACATCTGACTGTACATGTGTGTTGGAGGTGCAGGAAGTGCGGTATAGTGAGTGCATTAATTATGTCCAGAATCTAGGATCACAAAATCAAGCAATGGCACACACACACACACACACACACCCACACACACACACACACACACGTACCACCACCACTAATCGATACAACTGTGTGTGCATTTAACATATTAACACATGTTAGAGAGTTTAGTAATTAGCTATGCAATATTAGAATTTTACATGGCTAATATTAGTTAAATTTACAATGTTATTCTCATTTTCTCCTGATAAAGTCAGGAGTTAAGTTTGAACTGATTGGCAAAGAACAATGTAGCAGCTTGCATAAAGATCGCTCTAAATGAATGAGTCCAGCATTTGGATGACTCAGGTGTGGGTGCCACTGTTAATGTAGTAAAGCCTTTGGTGTATGAATTGAGCAGTCACTTTGTACAATAGGCAGTGTTGGGCGTGTAGGCACTGACAGGTCAGTTCCAAGATTTATGAATATGACATTTATAAATGGAACAGTCAGTTCCTAATTTTTACTAGTGATGTGGGCAATATATAAATAGCTCGGATGCCCTGGTCCATGTGAGACTAATTTACATTTTCTGGTTTGCTTGAAAAAAAAAAAAAAAAAAAAACAAGAGCATCTCAAGCCATATAATCAAGACATACAGTATGTCTTGGCTCCCACTGTTAATGGGTTTACTCAATGGGGTCAAACATAGTTGTGTGGCCTATTTGTCAAAATTATAAAATCAGTAACAATATTTCATACTGGCTTACAATTTATCTGCAGGAATGGGGGTGTTATAGTCAGTATATCACAGTGAGTTATGACTTAATTTAACTACAGTGACATCAGTGTGTCACAGTGGAACCTAATGGTGAACACTATGCAATATATGCTGGTATTTACATACACTCATGTTGAGTTCACATTTGAGTGCTGGACAGTTTTACAAATCTCTGATAATGTCAGTAGGAAGTATTTGCAATAAGACATGCAAATTTGGAACAAACTGCAGATTTCTAAGTTTCACTTTCATTTTCATACGTGGGAGAAAATTCTGGAAATTGTTCTGGGTAGGTCACTAGTTCACCACAGGCTAATACACAGATGAATATACTCACACTTATTCACATTTATGGGCAATTTAAAGTCAGTAGTTCACCTGATGTGCTGTGGGAGGAAACAGGATGAGCTGAGGCCACCTTCACAAAAATGAAGAGAAAATGTGAACTCAAACAGAAAGGATCAGGCCTGAGCTTCAAATCCAAGATAAATGGTTTCATATAAACTGCAAATAAAATTGGATCAAGTATCGACCCCTGAGGGACACCACAGGTAATCATAAGTGAGGGTGACATAATCAGCAGTAGACACAGAGTTTGTCCTTTCAGACAGGCGTGATGAGATCCGCTCCAGGGCAGCACTCTTCTGAAGTCGATAAGAGTTTTGTGATCAGTCATGTCAAAAGCAGAAATAAGGTCCCATAGCACAAGAATGGAGCCTTACCAGGATCAGCTTTTAGTAACAAGTCATTTGGCACTTTTAAGAGGGATGTCTGTACTATGACGCTGCCTGAATCCTGATTGAAATTAATCACTTGTGTTACTTTTTCCATCATGGTTAAGAGTTGCTTCATGGCAGGCTTTTCTAACATTTTGGAAACAAAAAGATGTTTTGAGAGAGTTTAAAACCGAGGCATAAACAGATGGCTTTTTGAGAGATGGTTGGACCACTGCATGATGATAACAGGTTGGAGCATAGTGGGTAAAGAGTGAGATGTTTATGATGGCCAATAATTGAAATGTGGCCTATCAGTTTCTTAAGGATTTCAACTGAGATGATATTGAGTTGATGTGATAACCGCCTTGTGTGACACGTATCCAATAGATCATCCACTGAGATGGCAGAAAGTTAATTAAATACAGTTATGCTTGTGATAGATATATCTGAAGAATTAACAGGATGACAAATATTCCATCAAATATTGTCAGTTCTTTCAACATAGAAATGTAAAAAATTTCTCACAGTCATTAGGAGATAATTCCTATATAACAGGAGGAGGGGTGTTAACAAGACAATCAATAGTATCGGACAGGAATCTTGGGTTGTTACCATTAGCAGTGTTTAGCTCAGAGAGGCATTCTGATATCACATCTTTAACAGCAGTTTACATTTGCTTGATAAATCCTTGAGATGGAGGTTGTGAAACTGGAACTTTGTATTCATGCACAAACATCCAAATGAGCTAATTTGCCTCACTGCAATATCAATTGCAGTGAGTAAGTGATTTAAATCACTTAACTCTGTAACTTCAAGTCATTTAACGTACTGACACTTGTATAACTGAGGAGAAATTGGTGGCATTGGAGTTGATGATGCAAAAGCCAATCAAATGACAGAGATTTGATGATGATAACTGTGTGAAATTGTATGTCTTTCAATTCAAGATGGTTTAACTTTATGCCTGTGAGAAGAAGGTCAAGGATATGACTCTTTTGTGTTGCATTTTTTTTTTTTTTTTTTTAATTTTGGGGAAGATTAAAGCTTTCAAAATCAGTTATAAATTCAGCTGTGAAGTGGTTTTAGGTAACATCAAGATGAATGTTAAATTTGGCAGCAATAATTACCCTGTCATATTTCAGTACAAGTGGGGATATTATTCAGTCTACCGTGTAAAACAAAATATAGCACTTCAAAAGACAGTTATTAACAAGGATGGCAGCGCGTATCAGAGAGCTCTAATGTATCACTGCCTCTTGTGTATTTCCCTTCATTTACTGATGTTTGTCAGTGAGAAAAATCTGAATTGCCCCATGATGCAGTATCAAGTAAGTTGTCACCATCATATATATGTATTCAATGTTTTGTTAGCCAGCGATGTCATAACGCATTCAGGGACAACAGGTACCCTCTCACAATTTACAGTGCTGAAATTGTAGGGATGAGCCACTAGTAATTTTATGCAGATGCCAGATATCACTGTGGTTAGAAATGACTGAGATAAAATTAGTGCTTGGCAGTTCAATTCCCGTTGGGGTGACAAAGGAGTTTAACATGTCTGTACAATCACAGGATGTGACAGGATTATTTGAAACAGTGAAGCAGAAACTTTGTAAGAAGGATTTGAAACTTTACATCTGATCATTAAACTAGTGGGAGCAAAGAGCCCAAGAGAGAAATGGGTGTAGAGGAGGTGACATTTTGGATACATGTGTTTTGCTTGTAATTTAATTGGCACAGGAATTGAATCAGCACAGCTAAAAGCATGTGTATGTGTATGGGTGTATGTACAGTATGTTGCAGTTTGGATAGAGCCTGTCTCCCTTAGAGAAGGAGGTGCTGAGTCCTGAGCTGAGCAGGACTGGGTCTTACAAGCCTTGCTCTCAGGTCTCTCCATGGATGCATGGCATTTTGTGCCAGTGGGAGAGAGGGGCTCTGCTTAGTGGGTGGCCATGGACTATAGAATCCAGTTTGCCCTCAGCATTCAATATTGCCATGATGGAGTTAATCAGATAGACTTCATGCTGGATTCTGTGCAGTGTTGATATTCTTCTGCCTTTGAACTCTGCGGCTCTGACTAAGGCTGAGATAGCTTGTATCATGGGGTGGCAAGGTAAGTGGAGGCATGCTGCTTAAATCAGGCACCAAAGAGTACCAAAACACAACAGCACCCTGCTGTACCACCTTAACATAAGTTTGAATGTAATTTGAATGTAAACTCAACTAAATCCTATGCTGGAACTAGTTAATTTCATACTAATGTCTTGTCCTTGTCCAGTTGCACCTGAGGCATTTATGCCACACCTTAACTAAGTCATCATTACCAAGACATCATTGCACTAAGTGATGTTTCATTGTTTGGGTCAGTGACTCAGAGTGATGTTGCCTTCAAGTCAAATGGTAGATTAACATGCCGAGTTTCCAATGTGGAAATAATGTAAACTAGAAATACACAAGATGCACTACAGTATAAAAACAAAACAAAACAAAACAAAACCAAAAAAATACAGTATTTTGTGTAAACTCGCTTTATTTAACTTGCTTCATTTAATATGACTTTGTGCCCCAGGTTGTCTTATATTTGTTCACGTAGAATGTCAAAATTTGTAATTTGAGCTTTAGCCATACATAGTATCAACACAAACAAAGCTTTCAGGCAAACCTTTATCCTGTTATAAAGCCTTAGTGGTCCAGCCAAGGAACTGTTTTATTTGTTTTAGGTTATATGTTTTTTTGACCAGCATGTGAGGTAATTTAAGCTGCAAATTCCTTATGACATCAAATGTGTCACAAAAGCTACTTCTTGCGACCTTGCTGTGAAAAAAAAAAAAACATTATAACAATAAAAAGCAAAACAATCGAGGTGAAATGGTAAAAGGTAAAAAGGACTATGACGACAACCAGCCAAACTATAGACAATAAAACACCAGAAAAAAAAGAAAAGGCTATGTGCACAAGGCTAAAGATGGATTGGGGACTGGTCTAACCATAAAATGTGAACAGAAACTTCATGGTTCAGGGTACTTTTTTTCCATGGCATACATGTGTGTGTGCCTGTGTGTGTGTGTGCGTGTGTCTGTCTCTGTGTGTGTGTGTGTGTGTGTGTGTGTCTTCTTTATGTGGTACCAGCTGGGCAGAAAATGGCCTGCATTGGTGAGTCATGCTTATCCAAACAGTTTAATTGTTGGTCTTTAAGTGAGGCCTGGGCTGTGTCCAGAGATCGAAGGGGACATTTTTGGTAACCATTTGGTAAAAGAGGTCAAGAGGGCAACATCCCATTACTCGGCTCACTGATAAGGGTGATTGAAAGTGGCCTGGATGGAAAAGGTGATCTTCGGGGGGTAGCACTGATCAAAGAGAGAGCTGCACCTAGTCGTTTGCTTTCTCTGCATGGGGCACAGTCCTGCTCAATGATCCTGAAATTATCAAAGCTTCTGAAACTCCTTCGAACTTCATACAAAATTTTCCTGATGATCTTGAAATTTCCAACCTTCCCAAAGTTTTACGCCTTCCAAAGTTTTCCAAATGATGCTCAAAACGAAACTTATCATAATGATTCTGAGCACTCTGAGCAAAGTCTGTCAAGTCCATTCAATCCTATTCCTTGTGAGAAGCATCTATCACATTCTAAACGTTCTGTGCAATGTGTATCCAATGTGATCATGTCTGACGTGAGTGATACAAAAAACAGCTGAATGTGAGTTCAAACAGCCGCAGTGTGTATTTGAAATGCAAAACCATTTATCCAGTGCTGTTCCACTGGGTGAGTCTGAGCTGCAGGACCTCAGTCATAAGACTATTTCAACTCCGAGTGAAGTTGCTGAGGTTTGTGCTGCCAGTGAACCAGTCAGATCTTGTGCACTGGGTTCAATCTGTCAAGGCCAGGAGAGATTTGGGGTGAGTGCAAACAGTTTAGCAGCAGTGTTTAGTGAAATGAAAAGGCATTGTATTGATTGAGGTGACGAAGCTGTACAGCGGCCTGACGGCATGTAAAAATCAGGATGTGTACTTGTTTGTTACTGAGCAGCCATAGTCCTACACTGTGAAGGGCACAACTTCAGGCTATTTCAAAGTACACTGGGTCTCTTGCTGCTGTCTTGACCAGGTACCTTTTGTAAAAGAGATATTATATCTCTAAAGACTTCCTGGTTAAAGAAAGGATAAATAAAAATATCAGTGACAAAGCTTATGTGGAGCAGATCAGTGTACAGATGATTTTTAGGTTAGCAGTTCAATGTGTCCTAGATGTCTGTTTTGAAACTGTCAAGAGCGTGTTTATCAGAAAGGGAAACTATTTTACTGTGTTTCATCCTCATGCACACAAGCCTGTTTGATGTGATGACAAAGCTGCAGTGAATCATCACTCAGATTTTACAAAAACATCTGAGAGATCTTGTCTGTGAACTAACTTGCAAGGTGAACTCTAAATGGGAAAAGTGTTTTGAGATCACTGGAGTCAAGGCACACATTTTGTCAGGCCTTGTTGGGGCCTCTGTGGCCAATGATTGCCTGGAGTTTGTGCGGTGTGCCCCGCGCTGTCAGCCCTTGTCGGTCCTTGTCAGCAGCTTCCCAGCTGATTTAGCATATTGAATTGATGCCAGTGAGAGAAAGCTTTCTGATTGTCAGCCTGGGCAAATCAGGGCAGAGGAGGAGAAATGGAAATCCAATTGTGTTGATATTCTGCTAACTAGCAGGCAACTTAGCTCACCAGAGAGAACTAGCTGTGGCAAACAAAGTAAAAGACTTTGAGGCTGACAATGGCAATGGAAGTTGTGACTAGTTCTCATCAGACATATTCTCGATTCATATAATGAAACCATTTGAACAGATTCAGAGTGGTGTGAAAATGATGTTTCCTCAATGCTGAGGTTTCCACTTTACTTTTTTTAAGACTACTGCCCCCTCCTGGTATAGAGAAGTACACAGTGAATCTGACCAACTGTCTCAGTCGATGCAGTGCTCTCAAACTGGCTTAATGTGTCTGAGGCAAAAACAGCCCAACAAGAGGTGACTGTTGGTGGTAAATGTCCTGGAAATCCGATTAATATGTTACTTATACATAAAGACGATTCATTTAATAAGTCAAATGTCTGTACTGACAACCATCTGTACAATAAAGTTGTTCAAGGTTAACATACGGTTTCATACAGAACAGCTATACTGAGAACTAACCCCTTAGAAACAGTTATACTTAAGAGCAGCCAACAAAAGGATGATTCATAATCCAAAAGGCTGTGTTTAAAGGTAATGGAAAAATCAGGCGCACATTGTGCATCTTTAAAGGTCAATGAAAGAAATAATTTATGAGAGTTATTTTCATCAGAGAGTCTCAGGGTCCAAGTTTTCGTTTCTGTCCTTTGACAACAAAAAAAAAAGCTTTGCTTAAAATTTAATGTTTGCCATACAAATGATAACAGATATAAAAGAACCGATTTTAATAGACTGTCCTTGCAAAACAAAAAAAAATTTGCCTGTGATGGTAACTGATTTTAGGACACTGTCAGTTTCTAATTACTGGAATAAAAGCAATCACTGAAAGCTCTGACCTGCTGTGGTTAAATATTGAAGAGAATTCATCTGCTTACATTCATAGTCTTGGACACTGGTTTTCTTTTGTTGATTGTTATTTGAAAGAATCACAAATGAACTTTGTTTGAATTTGGGCAAATGACACAGGCAACTATTTGGTGTGCATATTTTCCACACATATTATTATTATTATTATTCAAGCTGTTTCAACCAACATGCATTGTATTTTTGATGCCATGCATTTTCAGGTGCTATATGGGGGCGTCAAGTTGGTCATTTCTCTAGCTGTGCAGCACCATATGTTTGCAGTGCCTGAGGCGACATACATTTGAGTACATTGTCAGTACAGAAAACGCTATTATAACACATGCAGAGCAATCACTGCGCATTTTATTTTAGGCAGCACTGTTGCTATTAGCAAGATCAGAGGCGTCAAAATGGCTTGGGCCCACTGGTGTTGTCATCTCATGGGAGGGCCACTTCAGCGTTCAAGTACTAAAGAAAATGCAATATTTTCAAAAATTTATTTAGTTATGTATTTATTTTTTTAATTCCCATTAGTAACATTGTAGTCATACTTGATGTATCAAAAAGTGCTAAAAAAAAAAAAAAAAAGTGCAATATTTCAGAGAATTGATTAATTAATTAATTTATTTTTAATTTCCATTAATAACCTCTTAGTCATACTTGATTTGTC
The DNA here is from genome assembly GCF_902150065.1 of Myripristis murdjan. Classification (NCBI taxonomy): domain Eukaryota; kingdom Metazoa; phylum Chordata; class Actinopteri; order Holocentriformes; family Holocentridae; genus Myripristis; species Myripristis murdjan. Next base: position 22,826,680 of record NC_043991.1, read on the forward strand.
AAAAGTACTACAAGAATGTGCAATATTTCAAAGAATTTACTTTTTTTTTAATTTCCATTAATAACATTTTAGTCATACTTGATTTAGCAAAGAGTGAGAGAGCGAGAGTTTGGTGGGGGAAGTGGAGCCAGGACTCCATAACATATACATACATACAATCACACATGTATATATGGATATAATCTTGAGGTGAGAGTTAGTTTAGTATGTTTGCTATTTATGAAACTATATTGGTCTTGGTTATTATCATTTTTCAACAAGAGGTGATTGTTGGAAGAGCAGACATTAGAGATGGTATGCATGCATATGCGATATTGTTGAAACAGATGTCTTTTTAACAGTCTGTGTTCAAGATTTATGTGAAACACAGGAAATTTGTCTCCAAGTGCTTTCTGTCTATGTAAACAGTATCATTCGTTTACAAGCATAGGCTATGCAACACTAATTACAGCAATTTTCAACTTGTACCCAGACACCAGTACCAAACACAATATGCATGACACCCCGATTTGAGCCAACTGCTCAGGCTGCTACAGTCCTCCAGTGTCCTGGGGCAGAAACTATGGAGGTGCCACAAGACAGGATGGGAGACGTGGAGTGGAACCTATAGTTACATTATACTGTTAGACTGAAACTAAACAAAATAGAGTATTAACTTAATAATTGTTGTAACTTCCACTCAGGTTGTTATGTGTTGAATTAACTAAGATCACACTATACAAGTAATATCCATCACAATTCTATATCCAGCCCTCTGTTTTCTTTCTTTTCCAATAACAATGAGCAATATTTGGATAATTGGCAATTATTATGCATATATCAATCCATTGCTATCAACATTCACTGCTAGAAGTGTAGACTTATTTTTTACCACTGAAATTACATTTTGTGTGGTTACAATACTGTTGGGTACCAGTAATTCCAGGTACCAGTGCCATTATCGGTTAAAATGTGAACGGTATTGAAACCTAGCGGTAATCCACGCACAAGATCTCACAAGGTCAAAAGGGAAATCTGCTATGCAGAGCCTACATTAATCAGAGCGGGATTATTGTCATTCATCAGATACACATGGTATAATACCTTTCAAAAGTCAAAAAAGTGTTAGTGTTGAGTTACCCCTTTAAACTTCTTACCACCTTGCATGTGTGTCCATTCTTGCAGTGACCTAACAATCCAAATCCCTGTGTACATTGTACATTTGGTGATAAAAGTGATTCTATTTCTACTTCTTGCCACGTACCTTGCAGCACCTCTGCTCACATACTTTAGCCACATAAATGTGGCTAAGCTACCAAAGCTATAGGATTTCAAAAAGGATTTCAAAAAGACAAAACGACAAAGCAGCAGGTGTGAGTCATACGACTCAGCTACCTGACAGCCCTGCGGCGGATAACACTAATGTTAGCATGGTGCCTCAAGAGAATGGCATTAGCCAAGAAGCCGACAATATCCCTGAACAGAACATCTCTGGATCGCAAAATGCCAGTTCTGAAAAAGAGCAAATATGGGAACTAGCAGCACCAGACATTGACTCAGAAACAGCTGAAAACAAGTACACCCACAGCAGGGTCACTTGCTTCTCAAGACACCGAAGGAAAGCTTCTGCCTCCACATCAGCAAAGTGGAGAGACCGCCAAAGATGACATTGAGGGTCCCACAGATGCTGTAAGGACCAGATGCTCCATCCATCACTGACCCTGGTAAATGAGGAGATTCCACTGATGACACTGTTTGTGATTACTGGGCCAAAGTAGGCCCAGGTACTTGTCAAAATAAAGATGCTGACATGTCCATGTTGGAGTGCCAATATAAACAACGGAGACATTTTTTTTTTTCCAAAACATATTTCAATCACAAATTAAGCAACCGTGAAACAGTATCAAGAGTGGCTGTGTTACTCATGCTAGTAAAATATTTGGAGATGCCAGTGAAAAATTAGAAGTGGATTCAGTGACTGGAAACATGATTGCATTGTTGAAGACTCTGAAATCCACAGAAAAGCCCTGTTATTGATGATTAATGTGAGTATTTGCAAGTTGATGGTGAATAAAAGTGCTGTGTCATTTTTTGCTGAGAATGGTCTCCCTTTGCAGGGTCTCAGACAGACCTTTGGACAGCCTGATAATGGGAATTACCTGGGGATTTTGCAGCTGATCAGTCAATTTGATCCATTCTTACAATCTCATACTGGCAAATTTGGAAATTCTGGTAGAGGAATTTCTGCATATCTCTCTGTAACTGTGAGCAAGGAGTTTGTGCAATTAATGGGACTGAAAGTGCTTCATGAAGTTGTGAGATGTGCCAAAATAGCCAAGTACTTTTCAATTAGTGTAGACTCTACACCTGATTTAACACATGTGGACTAACTTCATCCTCTGTTATGTATCTCCAGATGGCTGTGTTGAAGTGCGTTTTCTGAAATTCTTGCCCATTACCAGCCACACAGGTGTGGCCCTGTTTAATTCAGTTCTGAGTGTTTTGCAGGAATTGGGCATTGATTTAACTGTCGCAGACAATGTTATGAAAATGCTTATAACATGTCTAGCACCTACAAAGGTCTGCAGGCATGTATGAAGGAGATAAATCCTCTAGCTGAGTGGGTACTATGCGCAGACCATACACTTAATCTGGGTGAGGTTAATAGTATAAACTGCTGCCAGGAGACTTAAGAATTTTTCAACTTTGTCCAGTCACTTATTAATTTTTTCTCGAAATCTACCTCTCGGCGGTAGACTTTCACTGCAGGGTTGCAGCTTAATGAGAGGAATTGGATAGAAACATTTAATGCTCTGTCGGACTCAAGGTGGTCAGCTCATTCTGAGTCCACAAAAGCACTCTCTCTGAACTATGGTAATGCCCGGCATTTGTTGCAGAAAATAACTACAAGAAAGGAATCACAGGCTCTATAATGTGCAAGCTTGAAACAACGTTTCTGTGCAACATGTGGAATACAAGCCAAATTATTTTGGCAGTTTTGTCAAGATTTCTCAGAGTGAATAATGCATTATAAGCAATGAAAACTGACTTGTATAATGCAGTAGACCTTGTCCGGTCGCTGAGAGATTATGTGTCAGGTTTTTGCTGTCACTTTGACACATTTGAGGAAGCCACAAAGAACATGTCTCCGACAGTTTGTCAGTTCTATAAAACAGACACACAACGAAGGAGACGATGAAAGCAGCTGTCTGGATCAACAGAACCAGAGTGTGAACTGTCTGGCTGGGCCACGTTTTGCATTGGTGTTCACACTTATAATTGACAGACTGTTGACGGAGCTGGTGAGAAGACACACCTCATACAAAGATGTTCAGAAGTGGTTCGTTTTTTGTTTTTTTTTTGGAACAACTTCAACTCCACCTGTGCTAAAGAGATTCGCACTGCGGCACTGTGGCTTCAGAAGAAGTATTCCATGGACTTGGAGGAAAGTTTTGTTGAAAGAAGCCATTCAGTTTGGGGAGTTCATATGCAAACAAGAAATAAATACATCTGCCCTTCAAATGTGACATGTTGTACTGTTGGAGATAGATGTTTGTAATATTTCAAAGATGAGATTAAGTATAAATGAATTCATGTACAGTGTTGTGGCGATGCATGGCTTAGCCCTATGTGCAGAGGTAAATAGGTTTGTTGTAGATGTGGATATTTGATTGTGGGCAACAGAAGGGCCCGTGGGCTTAGCCGAGCCCAGGGGCATATGCTTGCATTTTTTCGAGTTCATGGTGGAGAAAAGTTTCTCACACAAATATGTGATTCCAAAAAGGCACATTACCCGACTGAACACTTTGAACAGCTATGGGAAGGATGGTGGTAATTCTCTAAGAAATCGTCCAGTCAAGTCTGCTTTACCCTGTGCCTCTCTGAATTTAGTTGTCAGCTCACTATTGCACTGAAAATCAATAAGTTCCATTTGCAACACACTTTGGACGCTCTTCACATCAGCTGGGAGGATGTCTGCAAACAGCTGGAAAGTGACACGATGTGCCTTGAAGTCAGCAAAACGCTGATCAAATTCCTGCACTAGGTTTTCAATGGCAGAGGCATATTCATCACCATTGAATGCGGTGCCCTCCTCCACAAGAGACCTGCATGCTGAGAAATGATGGGGGTTTTTTGTAGAAAGCTGAGTTTTCCCAATCTCAGCTTTGTAAAGAAGGCTTTCACTCTGTCATGGGCTGCTGTGATGAGCTGACCAGGGCCCTGGAGCTTCAGGTTAAGGATGTCCAGCTCCTGTGTTATGTCCACTAGGAATGCAAAGTCCATCACCCATTTTGGCCCATTAAATTCAGGAACATCTTCCATGAATATCTTCACCTCTGCTCTCAACTCCCAAAAAACTCTTCAGGACATTTGACTCAATTTCCTTGGAACTGGCAGTGCTGCCCCTGGACCTGATGTAATTGATACATTTCACAACAAAAGTCATGCCATATTCATATTTCAAGCATTTGCTGCATGGTGCCTATTGGTGTATAATACAGTGTAGAACAAATGCTTTATCTGCATTTTCCTCCTCTAACTTCCTTTGTACCAGCACAGCACTGGCAGTCCTTTTTTCCCCTTTCATGGATGGAGTCATCAGCGGCAATGCCCAGTCTGTTCCATGGGAAATCGTTCAATCAAGTCACACACTTGCTGAAATATATAATAATGCCATGCATTGAACACAAACGCCGCACCAATTTGGTCACTTCAAATTGGGAATTAATACGCCTGATGAAAATGTCTAGCTGAACATCGTTGGTTATGGTGTTGCTCTCGTCGAGTGCCCCAAAATATTTGATCATTTACCCTGTTGGGTAAATGATCAAAGGCCAAGGATGGTAACTCAAACATTTCACTGGGTAACTCGCTTGCTCTTGCTCTGACACTGTTTGTCGATAGAGAGATATTACTGAGTAAGGTCTGGATAGTGAATATAAGCAACATGCAATCCTTCAGAAAGTGCCCTTCGGTGAATGGCTTTCCTTGCTTCATCGTCCTTGCGATCAGCTCACTCACCACATAACTAGCTTGCAGCATCAGCATCCTTCTTGGCTTTTTGGAAAACACTTTGTGGGATTAGCCCTCTCTGAAGGCAGTGTGGCTTGTTTTCCCCTCTTGTCTCCCTGGTCCTTATCAGACTGTTGTCTGTGCTTAGTTGAATAATGATGCTTGAGATTATATTTCTTAGGACAGTAACTTTTCCCTTGCATATCTGGCAGGCAGCATTTACATTAAACTCTACAAACAAACAAACAAAAAAAAAAAAACACAGCAATGTCCATTTTTGTCTTTTGTCTAGAAAAATTGTGGCATCTGTAAACTTCTACTTGCTCACATTTGTTGGTTGAATATGATAATAAGTGTAACTAAGACATGTGGGAAATTACTTCTGCAAATGCCCTTGGCCACATATGTTGGCTGCTAGTAGGGTTTAACCTTTCCAGGCAGCAAATGCTAGAAAACCTTGCAGAGTTCTGCAGCGTATGTTAGAGTTTTCTGGTTTTGATTTTATGCAGCATGTGTTCCTGCTTCACCTGCTTGTACGTCCTGATCAGTTTCAGCCTGCTTTCCACTTTACCAGCTGTACCTAGTCTTGTAATTAGCATACTGTGCATATATACTGAATATATATCAGTAGCTTACCTCAGTCTCTGTCAGGTTGTTCTAATGTGCTTGCTGTACTAGTGTGTTCTTGTTCTGCTTGTTCAATTTGCCGGTTTCCTCACTCAGTTCTGCAAGTTAGACCTTGCTTTGCCTGCTGATTTTGTACTTTTGCCTGGTTGGACTATTTTTGATTCTGTCCAAGTTTTACAGATAAAATCTGCGGTGAAAAGTAGTTTCTTCCATTTGCAAAGCGTAGCGAAAGCCAAATCCTTCTTGTCATTCCAAGTTTATGACAACATAATCCATGCATTTATGTCTTGATTAAAGCAACTCCTTGTAGCAAGGAGCTGTCTAATTCACATGTACTGAGTTAGACAGTCATCCCTCCCGTGTCTGCAGCATGTACAGAATGCTGTAGCTAGTCTTAAATGATTACTGCAAGTGGTTGCATACGTTCCTCCTACTTGTTTCTATTCTCTGGCTTCTTGCCAGGGTTCACTTTAAAGTCTTATTGCTTGTGTTTACACCCACTTATATTTCAGATCATCAGACAACTGACCTCATATCTCCCTGTGCCCCTGCATAATCATTCAGGCCCTCAGACCAAACACTCCCGGTCATCTCACGGACTCAGCTCAGGGGTGACTGTATGTTCTCTGTCGTGGCCCCCAAGCTGTGGAATAAAACTCTCCCTCCAAAGAGTCTTTTAAATCACAGCAAATAGTAAATCTCCTCTTCTTGGCCGCTGATTGCACTTGAGCTATTGTACCTTTTTAGTGCTGCTAATAGTATTTCTGTATATTTTGTAATTGTGTTTTGTGTTCTTTTTTCAAGCATAGCCTGAAGCACTTATCTACTTGTACTATTTCTAAACGTGCTATAGAAATAAATGCGACTTGAATTGATCATTGTGTATGACTCCCTGCCTGCCTTTGACGAGGCTATGTGTTGCCTGTTGACTTGAACATGCAACATGCATTAATGAATATCAATGCATCATCACTTTTAGAGTATTTTAGAGTGTTTTATTATAAGGATTTGATTGTTAAAATAATATCTAATGCATACATTTGACAGTTCACTGAAATAACAGCAGAAAAGCCTACAGCCTACGACAGGTATTAAAAAAATAATAAGTTAATGTCAGACTGTTTTTTACAGTAGAACTGCGTCACTGTTGGTGTAGGGGCTTTAGAAACTTTCCTGTCGTCCTGCAGTCACCACCATGGAGTGCTGCTGAGTATCACGTTTTTTTTTTTTTTTTTTTTTTTTTTTTTTTTTTTTTGCCATAGTTGACGTTTTGACTTTCCTGCACTGACCCTCTGGAAAATCACATTTGCACATCTTTTTTTTTTTTTTTTTTTTTTTTTCCTGAGGTTCTTTTTCTTCCTACGGTCTTCTTTATTGGCATCTCAATTCTTAGGCATCTGCCAGAGTATTTTGCAACGTTGCTCTTATATAGTGTTGAGGGGGCATGACCTATGCTAATAAAAGATTTTCAGCCATATGCCTCCAGTTCATGGACAAGTGGGATTCATCATTCAGCATACTGGGTAGGAACAGTTTAGGATGGTTAAGAACATTTGGTGAGTGTGGAGAATGTGGAGTTGACTATTCATATTTCTTTGAGATCCTGCTAAAAGTTTTAACTCAGCAGAGCAACCCTTAATTGTGAAACACATTACCATTCTGGAGATACTTGCTTGACTAAAAGGTGGACAGAAAGGACACATGGACAAAGTACATGTGTTCCATCCAATATCATAAACATAACAAACCTCTGGTCACATTATCATGAACATGTTTCATCTCAAACTGCATGGATGAATCTGCTAAGTAAATGTGAGGAAGATGCTGATGGTGATGATGATACATGAAGCTGGAGATTGAAAACATGGATGAATCTCTACATGAGTAACATGACATGTTCATGGACATGTCTGAGCTGGTTGCAATATAAGTTTTGGATCAGCACTTTGATAACATTTTGTCTGTGGCACCAGCAGAGGGCAACAAGTGAGATCATTATCAGATGGAACCAGTGGGGCAAAATTTCCTATTTCTTTTCCAAAAAGGAATAGCTACATTCCAATGATGCTATAGGCAAGAGAGGCTGACACAGTGGATGTCTGAATACATGAATTCTCAATGTAGAGGAAGATTTGCACAGAGGTTGGATTATCTTATTATGCTGTCCATAGAAACATGAACAATAGTATCTGAGACTCAGCAGTCTGTGTCAAATGCATCGATCACATTGAGAAAAGGTCATCAAGCAGAAATAAACACCAACATTCTGAAATCATTTGAGACGGGCAGTTAATGCCTGAAATGTTATTATGCTTCCTCTGATATGCATTTCTCCAATTGTTATGGTGAACTCTGGTGGGTGCTGAAGCAGAGTGGAAAAGTCCCAATTTTGCATTCATTGGTCAAAGCATATTATAAGTTCTCCGCTTCCACTGCCTCCATATGAAAGAAAAATCCCTGCATCCAAAGCATATGGTGTAAAATTCTTGCTCCACTCTGCTCCATCGCTTTTGGAAAATGTTTGCAATGTACTGGCATCCTTTTGTTTCCACTACATTCAATTCACCATTGCCAGCCCTCTAGTAGACTCTCAGGCGTACTGCCTGAAGCCCACAAATGAGCTACACACAGTGTGAATAATGCAAATTTTGTGACAAGTTCATTAGTTTAATTCACTCTTTCATGAAGTAATTATCCAAAAAATTCTTTAAAGAAAGTAAAGATAACAGGAACTACACAAGGTCACTAACTTGATTGGCAGAGTTTTTGTGAGAGAAATGTAATTGGTTTCTATCAATATGTCTCTGCACCATCATGATGGTTCACACCATTGCTTATGTGCTGCCCCTAATAAATAAATAAATAAATAAATAAATGCTTTCAAACTGTCTGCACCACTAGTACTTAATTGAAAAAGAGAAAAATTTGACATAAACATAAAACTGCATACTTGTTAATGTAGAAATTTCCCCAATTGTGATAGGGTGGCTCTACTCTCAGTGAATCATGTGTTCTGTGGGGAACTTAGGCTGGAGTCAGACTGGAAAAAGAACAGGACAAAAGGTCAGATGTAATTTCCTGATACCTAGATGTGGTAATGGCCTTCTGCAGGAACATTCTCTGTTTCAGTGTGTGACTTTCCCATTTTTTTGTGGCACTGCCCATTTTCAGTTCTGCAATCTGTTTCTACTAAAAACCATCTATGATCAAATTAGCATGGATGACCAGGGATGTTTAAACAGTTATGATCACCAGGGCTTGAAATTAACACCCACCAATCTGCCCGGTGTGGGTAGAAACTGCCTGGTAACTCAATTCAAGCAACCAGTTTGATGGGAGAGATTTTCTGAATTATTTTCTACATGAGCACAAGATTTCTGCAGTGCTGAGGGTTTGAATGGGATGGTGAGATGTGTCCTCTCTCTTACCTTTTCAAAAAGAACAAAGTGTGGAATTTTTAATTCTCTGTGATTGTCTTGCTAGCTATTATGCTCTGTTCTGGTGTGTGAGCGACTGTGGGTCTGTGAGTCTGACTGTGCCTCACAGTGCAGCTCATGGTGAAGGTCCAGAGACAACAACCTTGATGCTTGACAATGCTGTGCTTCAAAGCATTGTCTGCCTCATGGGCACGGAAGAGGGTGTCTGTAATGGATGCAGATTTGGCTTTCATAGGCTACTGTCAGACAGCTAGTGAAAAGTGGCCTAAATCTGATTTTTTTCTTCCTCAAATCTGACACAGATCTGATTTTTTATGCCAGCGTGAACAATGAAAAAAAAAAAATGCAATCTAACATCTTCAATTCTGATTTGGGTCACTTTTGTATATGGCTCTAATCAGATACTTGTCTGATTCCTATTGATATGACATCTCTGTGTGTGGCCAGATAACAATTCATACAGGTTTTATTTCTCACATCAGCATCATAGGGCATCATAACACATTCATTGTCAGCAGTAGTGGTCAAAACAAAATATGGAGACTAGCAGCAACAACCACAGGGAGACAGGAGGCTGCAAATTTAACAGATATATATATATATAGGAAGATGCTTCAACCCAAACCCTTTTTTGCCCTCAGCCTGCACAGCTGACAGACTTCTACCACACCTGTGTTACCACAACAAACAATTCAAGAAATGAATACCTGCACCACTATCTCATTAATTGTGATGATGGACTGTCGTGTCAATGACATTTCTTGCTGTTCAGCAGCATATTTGTTGTAAATGTGTGCATGCTGGGTCATGGCAGAGATGTGCCCCATAACAATGTCAGATATGAGTCACATACAAAGATGAATGTGAACAGTCAAGGTAAAAAGATCAGATCTGAGAAAAAAAAAATGGATTTGGGTCACTTTCAACTGCTGTGTGAACTAGCATTAGTCAGGTTGCCTACTAAATAAATACCAGCTGAATATCAAATTGTAAATGCCTGCAAGTAAAGGTCTCATCCATATCTCACTGTGCTCTGCCAAAGTTGCATCATAAAATGTTCTCCATACTGAGAAGAACAAATGAGAGGTAGAACAAGTATTGTGATATTTTGTTAAGGGACTTAACCAACACATATCAGACTGATTAATGCCTGTGGTGAACATTTGAAAATTTGCAGGAAATAGCCAGGAGGTCTGTTTCTCCCCACTATTACACTAACTAAATTCTTGCTGGTAGCCTTCTCAAAATCTTCTTTTCTCTCCTAATGGACATTTTATACTGATTAGTGAGCCACTGTTTGTGTCTGAAGTGTCACTAATTGGATTTAAATCATGCACACACACACACACACACACACACACACACACACACACACACACACACACACGGATAAATAGATCTGTCTGTGTGTGCATATGTTCATATGTACGTATGTAGTATGCATGCTCATTGTGGGCAAACCTTGATGGCACTGGTGGAGATCTGGATCTCGTGCAGCTTCCTCATAGTGCCGTCACGATCAATGAAGTAGGAAGAGGCCAACTGGTGAAGGGCCTCCACATTCTGGGTGGCATTGGCAAGCTTCCTGTCAAGCTTGTTTTTGGCCATGTACATCGTCAGTGCCTCCTCTCCTACAACAAGCACAAGGAGTAAGGACTGGTTAGTATTCTAAATAGTGAGTTCATTAATAGTTCATATTAAAATATGTAATTAAAGAAATTACACTTAGCATAGCTGCATTTGATTTCAAAACAGACACTGCCTCAAAAGTGCACACATTTCTTGGAAGGCCAAGGTTTGTTTTCATTTGTTTATTTATTTAAATATGTGTTTTGTAGCTCATTGTTTGGTGGCATCAGTTTGCCTAGGATTGCTAGTCATAGGATGCAAGCAACAACCTATGACTTTAATTTTCCTGTGATTTGATTGGCTACATTTCAGACAACAGTTTGACATTATCAGATAAGTCAAAAATATGCTAACTTTTTACTTCCTCTGTTTAATAGTCAGACTGGAGCTACACTTGCATTGGACAGCCCACCCCAAATATTGAACTCAGCCATTTGAAGACCAGCACCTTTGGATATCAAGTTCATTGTATGCCTTCAGTAAGTTTTTGAGGAGAACATTTTTCAGTGAGCTTCATGCATCCTTGATAAGGAATGAATTTTTAGTCAAATAGCCAGTTCCCAAATTAATTTTCCTAGAATGTAGCCTTGGTAAAAGGTCAGGTTTTTAAGTATTTTCAAAATTATTTTTAATGTAATGTCATGGAAAAAAGTCAGCTTAGCTAAGGCATGCTGGCCAAGTGCAGTATGACTTATCTCAGCTGCCCATATAGCACTTAATACAAAAGAGAGGTGTGAATATGAAGGCATGCAGTTTTGGTTGAACACACATCCTTCTTCTTTCCCAGGGACAATTCTTGGATTCTGTTCTTGTGCTTAGCTGGCACTGTCCCTGAAAATAGCTCTGCATTTCCCGCTCTATGGACAGCATTAGTATAACCAGGTCTGATGATTCGTATTTTTTCATTAGGAGCCCATGAATTTTATCCCATCCAGACCAAATTTTGTAGCTACTCCGACACCCTCGGGTAGATCTAACTCCGTCCCTTTTTAGATCCGGTATTTCATGCAATTACCAACTCATGCACATTTTGTTTTACCAGGCTCATGTAACCAGTAGTGAGGCAGAAAAACAATGCTGTCCTTTATTATTTTAATTACATTTTTACAGCAGCAGGGAAAAATATGAATAGAATACTACTGAACACAGAATACAAAAAAGCAATTAAAGAAAAAAAGTGTATTTAAGCATGCCAAAAAATTCAGAAAAAATAGAGAGGAGAACAACTGCTACATATGGTGTGACAACAATTTGGAACCACTTTACAGTTTTATCTGTTTTGTACAGTGAGTGACGATGTGTGGCATATTCCTGGATTACATTTCATACATTCCAGACAGTTCAGTTTTGATGCCACACACACGTTTCAAAATGTCAGCCTGCTGGGAGAGCTTTATAGATGCATGCTGTGACCTATTATTGATACTCCTTATAAATTTTGAGTTATTAAAGTCTATACATGTAGACGCTCATTGTATTTGTCACTCAGTATGACATGCTGATCAAACATGCCTACTCCCATAATGATAACATTTATGAATTAGAAAATATATCGTCAACGTCAATGAGCATGATTTACTGCAACTGCACTTATAACTTAGCCACTGTGTACAGTTCCAACTCCATTCAAATTTCCAAATGCTCAGCATGTCTTGCTGACAATCATGCATAGTCATCATTCATATGTTTAATTTAAGAGTTCCAAAATGCACTGAAGTCAATTAAACCTAATCCTATATGATTGCAATTATAACTCAATATTGAGAAAACACCATTTACATTTCAAAATCCTTGTTAATACATACTGGCCAAATGTATGTAAGCTCATAATAATATCATTCATAATTTGAGTTTTAAAACATATTGGAGTCAGTGGGTCCCATAAGAGTCATGACATCCAGCATAGACTTTCACCTTGTAGAAACAGCAATCTAGTTTATTTCGTAAGTTTAAATTTTAGTCTTTTTTTTTTTTTTTTTTTTTTTTGCATTTCTGCTTTATTTGACAGTGACAGTGGAGAGATGCCATAAAGGAAGGGGAGACACTCATCAAGGGCTCTGGAGGGATTCGAACCCAGGCTGCAGCGATAAGGACTTGATACGTGGTACATGCTGTACAAAGTGAGCCACTGGGGTCCCATTATTTCATAATTTCAGGTCAACTTGTTTTAGGGCCTGTGTCCACTGGGTGTATTTTTTTTTAGCAGCAAAAGTGCTGAGAGGCCCTTTAAAAACACTCTGAGGTGCAATATCACCCCCTGAATTTTTTTCTGCTGTGAGACAACAGTGATATCTCCAAGTCTAAAAGTCCCACCTTCTCTACCACGATTATTCAGTTTTTGAAACGTGACATTGATGAATGCAGTGCGTGTTGAAAAAGTTGAGCTGATTTTTAACTTGAAGTGCTCAGAGGCGGCTGCACAAAAATGCCGGAGTACTCTGAAAAAAAAGAGAACTAAAGATGCTGGTGCTCAGAGGTGGCTGCAAGTGCTCAAAAGCCAATGAAAACAATTAGAAAAGGATGCTGATGCTCAGAAAAAAAGATGCCTAGTGGACAGAGGCCGTTAGGTTAGAGATTTTGAATGGCTGATGCTGCTGTAGTTAGATACTCTTCTGGCAGAGTGAGACGTAAATTAAACGCTACTTGAAATGTACATTCCCAGATTGCTTGGGAGAAATGCCTTTTAATCTTCACATGTGAAGAAAACAGCAGAAAACAAAACTTTGAGACAGTCATGGATTTGTCATATGTGATAATTAGCCATGCTATAATTTCAGTTATACCATTCAAGTAGAAATTGTTGACTAAAGGTCAACTGTGTTCATCACAGGAATGTCAACACAAATATATATATTTTTTTCTTAGTGAAAGGTGGAATGATAAGCTCTGCAAGAGGGGATGATTCACTCAAGCCCTCCCAGCCATTCAGCTTTCAGTATTCAAAATGTTGCTGATCTGGGGTGCCAGCATAGATGATGGATTGTTAGAGAAACTAAACTGCAATAAGCACCACTGTGTTGCAACCACGATGAGTATTTCGAGTGTTTAACCTTTTCAAATGACGATCTCTGAAGACAAAGTGGCTTGATTTCAATCGCTGCTCTTGGTGGCATATCTTTTAAATACCCTCTGTCTGTTTACACTTACCTATATAGTAAAAGAAGATAAAAAGCCTTCAAAGCACATTTTATGAAGCTACTAAATGGCTGCACACAAAACAAATACCACAATATGTGGCACTGCCACATATTGTGGTATTTGTGATATCTTTAGTCTACTGACTCAGCTGTAGTTGAACCAGCAACTCCTCCCACTTGACAACTCTATCCTATTTATGTAAGCATTCACATATTTATTGATTTTCAAGGCTCTCTTCCCCTCTTGTGTACATCTTGAATTGTGTAGAAGCTTTATTGAGGAATTCTACATTCCCTGAAGTAATAGTATTGAGAGAGACTACATTAGGCTATGGTAATGGCCTTCTGTAAATGCACATTACAACTGTAATAAAAACAACACCTATAAACACAACACTGCTTCGTTAACATAATCTTATTGTTACTAAAAGCTTCATGGACAAACCTAGTCTTAACGTATCTACAATCACAACAAATGTGGGTAGAGATGTAGGAGGGAACAACCAAAGAACAATGCTTTTAATGGCAGCTCCAGAACCATCGTTCCAACTATACTTTACAGTGGTGGTGGTCGCTACAGTTTTCAGAAATGCCAAAAATGTAAACAACAGCTGTTATAACAAAATGTACCACCCTTGCTAATATAGTGGTAATGCTTTTGGGAAACGCAGAGTAGATGGGAACTGCCCATTGATCCAAAGGCCCATTATTCTGAAACCCCCGTAGTCAGAAAAATGTCCACCTCATAATTTGGTTAAGGCAAAGGGTTTCCTCAGGTTGAGGTTACAGTATACAGGGGTGGATGCATTTCTTGGCAGGGATGCAAAACTCGGCATAACACCAGCAGTCACTGAACTCCAACAACTCCAGAGTGTGTATTTTTGGAGTAATGGGCCTTTGGAGCAATGGACATTTGTTTTCAGGATAACAGGCTGTCAGACTAATGGGCTGTCGGTCCAATGGGACATTTTTTGGACTATTGGGGTTTTGGAATAATGGGCTGTTGGACCAATGGCACGGCACCCCCCTGGATTGGCTGCTTCAACTTCTACAGTTTAAGCAGTCAGTCTATTAAACTGGCTCTCACTTTTTCACTTGTACTCTTTCCACTGCTTGTAATGAAACTGCTACTGCAGTAACAACTTCTACCATGACAATAAATACTACTACTGCTGCTACTAGTTCAACTACTGCAGCTACTTGGACTCCTTAACTACTTCAAACACAGTAATATTAGTGCTACTACTGCAACTACTACTTCAATTCCTTCAACTCTTCAACTACTACTTCAACTACTTCAGTTCTTCAACTATGGCACCGCTATTTCATCTCATTAATTAATAATTCAACAACTAAATCAACTACTCCAGAGACTCTAATTCAACTCAATTTCAATAACCTAAGCTCCTTCAACTAATGCTAATATTACAACAATACTACTACTGCTGCCGCTGTATTACAGACAGGCCTACAGCTGATACTGCTATTGCTCCTACTATTTCAGCTACTTAAACTATCAATACTTACTACTATTACTACGTCACCTCTTTCAGCTATATTACTTCATCTGTGAAGTTTCATGTATTGTTAGTACTAATACTGTTACTGGCAAAAATGCTGGGAAAGGTGTTTCCTTAGGGATGCCTGCTTGTCCACACCTATACTTATTAGCGTCAGATGAGCTCAGTTCCAACAGCTGCCTTCTGTCATAGCAATGATCTGGTACACTCTGGCAACCAGACTGCTGATGGATTCGAACCACCTAGTACATGCTAGGGTAGCAACCACTTAGAGACACCCTAGCAAATAACCCAACATTTTCACCAATCCCTGTCTTAAATCAAGCCCCAGGAAACACTTTAATTCCTTCCACCACAAGATTGCATACATTGATTACCATTTCCTGTATTAATAGTCGGCCCTGCCCACACCCCCAATTATTTTTGCACTGCTTGACTCACAGTCTCTGTCCAGCAAGTCTTTCATTCTCAAAAAACTAATCATATTACAAAATCTATTTCACGACTGAGACCTGGCTTCATCCTGGTGATTGCTGTCCCCCTTGTGGAGCTTTGCCCTCCATATTCCAAATGTATATTTTTGACACCTTTTAACAGCCAAGTGTTACAGAACAGAAGCATACAATTGCATCCTGCATCTTAATGATTGCAGTGCTTTAAACTTTTCGTCTCTCTTCAGAGAGTCAGTTGCATGCCTCACTTTGCTGATGTAAATGATGCAGTTAGCTGGTTTAATAATCTTTGCTCATCTGCTCTTGACATCTCTGCTCTGCATAAATCTAGGTCTGTCCCAGTGGTTAATAAATCCCCATGGATAAATCGTAGCATCCGGCACCAAAGAAGGGAATATAGAGAGGCCGAGCACAGATATTAAAAAAAAAAAAATCTAAACTCCATGCTCACTACCCTCATAAGGGAGATTTATAACTTGAGCTAAATCAAAATGTTAAAGTTGTGAGAGCCACATAGCTCTCTGGCTTGACTACTAATAAGAACAATCCAAATTTTGGGATAACACTATTAACCAACTGGTGAATCTTAAAAAAAAAAAAAAAAAAAAAAAAATCTTGTGTCATCATCTCATGGCTGAGATGTGAATTTGTGTAACTTTCTTCACTGGTAAGATCAATAGTCTCAGATCCAGTCTTAACTTCTTGGTTTTATGCTCTGTCACAGATAACCATTCAGTTTTATTGTTTAAATTTACCCACATTTCTTTGCAGTTTCTAATAGATACAAGAACTCATATGTGCATCTATCAATCCCTGTGATATAATCTCTACAAAATTTCCTCTCAGTCATAGGACCCATCCTTCTTCATTATCAATCAATCATTTACACATCTAGCTATGGACCAGATTCTTTTGAAAATTCAAGTATCCAACTACTTCTTAAAAACTCTATCTGGATTCAATTCAGAAAATCTTAGGTCCATGTCAAAATTACCATTTATATTTAAATTCCTTGAGAAAGTGCTTGCGGATCAACTTCTGAAGCTTGTTCATGGTCAAAAATATTTAGGATAATTTCAGCCTGACTGACCGCAATAAACACAGGACAGAGACTGCACTGCCACAAGCTACCAATGACATTCTCATGTGTGCAGATAAAAGGGACACCTTAGTTTTAGTTTTACAGTTTAACTACTGGATTTGATGCCACTGATCAAACCATTTTAATTGAAAGAACGCAAAACTCGGTTGAAATTTCTGGCACTGCTTTTAGCTACTTTTATTTATCCCTATCCAAAAATATCTTAATGTTTTTATTAATTATTAGGCTTTGTGTTCTCCAGCTCCTCTTTTATGCGGAGGCCCCAGGGGTCTATCCTTGGTCCACTCTTCTTCTCCTTGTATACAGTATGCTTCCATTGGGTCACCTGTTTCATCTTTGTCCTGATATCCCCTGCTATTGCTATGCTAATGATACACAGCTCTATTTTTCCACTAAACCTGACGATGTGAATTACCTTTTTTACTCTTAATTAATACCTAATTGCTATTAAGAATTGGATATCTTTAAATTTTCCCCACCTCAACCTAAAAAAACTGAAGATCCATGCTATCAGCATAGATTTTCTCATCATTTACCATCTCAGAAGTGCTAGTTCCTTATTCCACCAGTTGGGAACTTATATCCCCTAATCTTGGGGTTTTACCTGTTCCACTTTCTAATCTAAAAACAAAGGGCAATTGAGCATTTGAAGTTTTAGACTCTGCTAATTGGAATAGTCTCTCACAATCTGTTAGATCTGCCAAATCCAATAGCTGTTTTAAGCAACGCCTGAAGACACTTTTTTATAAGTTGGCATTTTTATGAGGTTTTATTTCCTGTTTTTATCGACCAAATCTTTAAGAACACAGACTAAAACTTCAACCAGTAACTGTACCACTGCCTCTACTCCAGTACTATTTCTATTGGTTCTACTGCTATTTATCTCAAGAGTAAGAATAAGGCACTTTTTGTCATTTTAGGCATACAATGAAATTATGTTTGGTAACTCTCAGAGACCAGAAGCAGAAGGAGAAAAACAAAAAACAAACAAAATACAAAAAACAAAACAAAACAAAACAAAACAAAACAAAACAAAACAAAACAAAAGATAAGATAAAAACAAGATGATATCTATATATAATAAGTAAAGGCACTTGGATAAGTTTCAAGTTTAAAACTTAAGACTTGAAATAATAATAAAAAAGGGCACTTGATGAGGCAGGTAAACAGTTACAGTGCAGATAGTGCAGATAGTGCAGTATAAAAGGGTTGTGTTAAAGAAGAGCAATACTAAAAACAATACCAAGACCTAAACATAGAAGTTGTGTCCTCTATCTGTATCTAATGCATAAACACTATTATACATAGCAAGAAACAGTGCAGTGTAGCAGAGTTTGCACAGTGAATGAGGAACTTGTTATTACAACAATATGAAGAATGTTATCTTACAGATGTAATATGCATTTGTATGTAATAAAGTATTGTAGTGCATTTGCAGTGGTTAGGGGATGGGGGCTGTGGAGTTGGGGTGGGAGGTGCGGTGGATTTATGGGAAGACTGACTTGGTAATATTTACAGCCTTCAGTCCTCAGCCTTATATCTATGGGGTGGTGGGGGGTGGCGGGAACAGCTCTGGGGAAGAAGCTGCTCTTCAGTCTGTTAGTTCAGGCTGTGATTGCTCTATATCTCGTCCCCAATGGCAAGGGGACAAACCGACTGTGACCTGGGTGTGTTGGGTCCCTATTACTGTTGCTAGCCGTCTTGTATAGATGGCTAGTATGCACTGTATCCATGTTTGGGAGTACAGTTCCTACAATCGTCTGTGCCATTTTTCCCACCCGGGCCAAGTCTTTTTAGTTCTTGGCAGTGCAGCCATGGGTGGACTGGCCATCGGGCACACCGGGCATTTGCCCGGTGGGCCGATGTGCTACGTGGGCCGACAGTCCCCCGATACTTTTTTTTTTTTTTAATTATTATTTAACTAGCTGACCTGCCCATACAACCAGTAGATCAGCGGCCCGATTGACACTGGGCTGGCCCAATCACATTGCTAAACAACCCCTTTTGCGTAGTTTGGTCCCGCCTGCATAATGATTTCGCCAAATAAAGTCATTGCAAGAGTTTGTTTACTAACCACCGGGCCGGCCCTTTAGACACGCTGCTCTGCGGCCCATTGGTTATTTTTCTTCACTGACACGGGGCTGGCCCAATCATATCACGAGCCTTTGGCTCGGTGCGCCGGTGTGCAGTGCAACGCGGGGCGAACATTATCTCATAGGATCTACTGAAATGGAGAGGAAACGCAAAAGTGGCGCAGAGAAACTGTGAGAAAAAAAGCGGCTGTCAATTTTCAAACGGATCGGACTTTTTCACTTTCGGAGTTTTTCGTAATTTATCAGCATGAATAAAGTATGAGCCCAAACTATGTGAAAGGGGCATAATCCCGATGACAGAGCGGGTAGTGTCTCCGTCTTCCATGCTGGAGTTCAGGGGTTCAATTCCCCCAGACAAGTGTGCGCTTTTACTTTAGTACCTCATTTTGTTGTTAACCATGAGAGTGAAGTGATTCTTATTATTCTGCCTATCATTGGCTAGATGACACACACAGTGGCATTTAGGGCTTCTGTAATTTTCATTTCTGTACTCTTAGTGAATTTGTTTTGTAACCCACGTGCTAAATTATTATTATCATTATTATTATTGTTATTATTATTTTGCCTTTTTTAATGCCTTGTTCTAACTTTATGGGTAGATATATATACCAATCGAATCAGATTCAGATTTAAACACGGATTTGTGTGGTATACTTTGTCACTATGACCTTCCTATGTGCAGTCTGGGCTCATTTTCCATTCATGCTGATAGGCACCTGCACTTACTAATCTGAAGTAGATGCCCAAAAGGTGTTGGCCCGTTGTGGCCTGTTCAATAGAATAAAAAAGTTCCAATTCATCTATTGTATTTTATTGTTCCACTATAGTACTATAGGCCAGTATGACTGGGGCAGCCAAGTAATTTGACATATTTGAACAATTTTTTTTAAAAAGTAACGTAATAGTTGATTTTCCTGGTAATTAATTACTTTGACAATGATGTAACTCAGTTACTTTTTAGTAGAAGTAACTAGTAACTATAATTAATTACTTTTTCAAAGTAACATGCCCAACACTGCTGATGACAGCTAACTAATTGCATGGCATTATGGCTTTAAAGAGTTGCACAGTTGGTATACACATTTAAGAGAGCAAAAAGACCGGAAAGGTGTGCGTTATCGAATGTGGTGGGCCGGTCTGGTCCAAAATGCCCGGGCCGATTTTTTGTCCCAGTCCGCCCCTGAGTGCAGCTGTCATAAAAAAACAATGGCACAGTAACTCACATACACACAGGCATACAATCACTACCCCCATAAATGCCCCACCAACTCTTTCAACTACTACTTCATGCAATCTCCAATGAATCAAACATTAGAAAATGCACTCAACAACTACTGTTTCTCAAACTGCATGGTGAGGCAGACTTCCTGAAATTGGTGGCCAGTGAGCATGCGTAGCAAACCTCAAAGCGTAATGTGATAAAAACTCCTTGTAGACCCGGCACACTCAATGCCAGAGTGCATATAAAGACAAAGAAATGATGCTGTGGCTTGGATGGCAACAGTAAACAGTGCAGTACAATGACAAGTGAATATTCATCTATCTGGATTACACAGCTGACATCATGGATCAGCAGAGCGGGTCTTGCAAAGTGATGCAAGCCCTGATGGAGATGAAACTTCCCCAAATATTTACATTCAGCATAACAATCAGACTGAAGCCTTAAAGGGATGGTAAAACCCAGTTAAAAAGTGGATTTTATTATCTACTCTCGAATACTTTCTTCATCATCCAGAAAGAGTTCCTAAAAGTCAATGATTTTAATAAAATGGAGCTTTAAGGATTACATTTCGTACAGCAATAAATTTCAGTTTGGCTTGGTGGACTTTAGTTCCCCTTGTGGGGTAACAATATTGTCACGACCCTGGTAAGACCAATCAGCTGTCCAACAAAGCAGAAAATATCCTGCTTCTTGGAACCTGAATTAGCTACAGGTCTTACTAGCAGTGCAATAATAAGTGAGCAAATATTTTCATGGCCAACACTGCTGTAGGGATCACTTGCTAAAAATGCACATTTTAGATGGTTGTAGTAGTAGAGCTGGTGTGTCCACATCCACAAAAGTCCAGGTCCAATGCCACTGCTATCTAAAGCTCTATATCAGATTCAAGGTTTTCGCTTGCCTTTGCATCTTTTGATAGCGATACACTGGTAAAATAATCCAAGGTAAAATGGTGGATTTACATCCAGGAACAGCACAAAACTGGCATGCTGTGCTGCTGAGCTTGCAGTTGCTGTTACTCACTACCGTTTGATGAGCTTAGTGCTGGAGACAGCAAGTGCAGCTGAAGGCTGTCAGTCAAACGGAGGACGGAGTAATAAAAAACGAGGTTATGTTCCGATTGGATCCCCCCCACTCTTAGTGACTGTGAAAGCTGCTTTTCAGCCCCTCCCCAGTAAAACTGCTTGTTTGACTCAGGAGAAATCAACTGATAAGCCTCTCTGCATAATAAGGACTTTGGATTCTCACAGTTTCATGTTGGCTTTACATCCAGTGATGGCAATAATACTTTTACCAAAAAAGAACATATTTTAGTGCTCCATCCCTTTAACCTCATCAGGGAAAATGGCAAAAATTAATGGATGAACTGAAAATACTGCATGAACGGCAACCCGCAGATATTAAATCATCCTCTCTCATCCTTCTCCCCTCTCACCACAATTGGTAACATCCAAAACCCAACTAATAACTTCATAACCAAACCCCATCTTGCACAGCTACAAGTAAACATTCCTCAGACTTTGGTGGCAAAAAGAGTGATTGAAAAGACATGATTTAGATTTTATTCTTGCATTCTGTTTTTTACATGTAATATAACAGTTATAGTCATTATTATTATAACTCAGGTTGTGTTGGACATAACTACTAATGTGAAATATCATCTGACAACATAAATCAAGTCTGGATCTCTTATGCATAAAAGTCACCCTTCTCAGTTAAATCTAGAGGCACTGCTGTATGTATGTGTAAAAATGTCCTCTTTCAGTGTGATTGACTAGTATATTGACTCTCTTCCAGCCTCTCTGACTGTATATGACCCAAATGTCAGTGACCCACTTTTCTATCATAAAGTGTTTGATCTTTTCCCAGACTCTCATGGCCAATGTATACTTCTGCATCATAATGCCTCTGCAGCTATTCCACTGGCATCTGTACTCCTGTGTAGTCAAGGGCATAAGAACTGCAGGGGACTACACTTGTCCCCTCCCATAATTACACAGGGAAAAAATCTGACCTTTTATTTTGAAATTTAACAGACACTCTGGCTTTTATTTTGGATAAGAAACATTGCTACGCTGCATTAATTTAAACTGACGCTGCACAGTGCTCATATATCGACAAAGAAAAGTAAACTGCAAAGGTCACCTGGTGTCTGTGGTTCTGTAGGTAAAACTGGCTAGCTTTCCCCTCATCATAATGTTTGTACGATGGACCCTCCATTTGCCGCAATATTGTTTGGTTATCTAAAGTATTAAAATTACTTTTGGTAGCCTTAGGGCTGTTCATCACTCACCTGGGTTGCCAAGTCCAGTAGGCAATAGCCTAAATGAAAAATACAGAAAGTGTTGAAATTGCAAGAGTAGCCTTGTGTGCTACAATGTTGAAACACTCACTGAGGGAGTATTTAGGAAATATGCAGCTTAGTGAATTCCTGGAGACTACCAGCAGTTGGGGCAGGTTGTGATTCCACACTTTTGTAAACCTTGGAAATGGTTATGTAAGGTCAAATAATTTCCTCTGAATCCTCCAAAAAAAAAAAAAAAAAAAAGTTGCAACATTAACAACTAAGGGAGACTAAGGATATACTTCCTGTCATTCTCACACTCTGGCACGGATTGATTACAGTGAGATATTAGATTTGAAATATGAATATAATTATATTCTTAGTGGCAAGATCAACATCCTCCTACTCAAGCTTAAATAGAAAATTTTGAGCTTGGAGATAAGGCAGAGAGGCTGTTGGCCAGACAAAAGGAGCACAAGCAATCATGTAATTCATAAAACCAGTTCCAAAAAAAAGTGTTCCCACTGATAATCTAAAACATATTAACAAATTCTTTAGAGAATTCTATTAAGAACTCTACGCAACCAAATCTGAGGCTACAAGTTATGACTTTGCCAGTTTGTTTTTGTTTTTTGTTTTTTTGTTTTTTTTAATTCCCTCAATATGCCTAAACTGGATGAAGCATCTAGAATAGTACTTAACTCACCATTTTCTCACAGTGAGCTTATTAAGGCAATCAAAATCTCTGCCTCTGGCACAGTGCCTGGCCCTGAAGATTTTGGCAGTAAATTCTTGAAGGCATTTCATAAAGTTCTTACATCAGCCGTGCTTAGAATGATAGATCGACTCTATTGAAAATGGGCTCCCAAAATCCCTGCATGAGGCAAAGATATGTTTTCTTGCTGAAACGGGGCAAGAAAGAGACAACCCTGGTCAACAGACCTGTCACCCTGTTCAATTACATTACATTTTCAAAGGTACTTGGAAGGGCCCTTGAAAATATATCTGTCTGCGACACCCTTGATAGGCAAGCGGTGGAAAGCGGAGGACATTTCACCCCAGTTCTGAAACCTCCTTTGTCTGCCACACTTTATTCCACCTTTGACCTTTTTTTTTTTTACCTATCTATTTATATACACACACACACACACACACACACACACATATACAGTATATGTTCAGTGCGAATGAATTCGCACTGACTATTTACTAATTTCGGCTGTCATATGTTTGTAATGGACTTTGCACTGATTGCTGTGGGATGCCATATGCTTGCAATGGACCTATAATACCTTAGCAACTACCAAGTACATCCTAGCAAACATTTGGTGCAGCCTTACAGTCACATATTTTCACTGAACCTTTTGGTGTCTGAACACCAACAATAGAAATCAGATGCATCGCATTGTGAATGCAGCCAGCAGGTTGAAATGTGCTCCTCTGTTTCCACCGATGGGATCCTTTGACCAGCAGGAGCTGCGTCAGGCTACTAGGCAGCACTGATCACCCCCTTCACTCTGAATTCAGGTCTTTCCCCTCTGGCTGCAGATTAAGGGTAGCCTAGTCTTGGTGCAATGGGACAAAAAAAAAAAAAAGTTTGCTCTGTTAGGAAGCAGGGGCTGTATTGGCCGATTGGTCGGTCAGCAATTAGATCCATAGGGCCATGGTTACAGAAGTCATGTTTTCTGCCCACCTGTACATATCTATGTTGTTTCATTTTTTTTTTTTTTGTTCTTTTCTTGTTCATGTGTTTATTTCTGTTGTGTAATTTATTATTTGCTTCTGATTCTGATTCTAAACCGCAATTTCCCCCTGTTGAATGGACTGACCTTTCCAACATGCTGATCCAATTTCTAGACATCCCCAGTCTTGATGCTTCCTTTCCAGCACACTAAAGAACAGGGTGCTGGCCACCCTTTTGGAGGGGTCTAGAGGGTGGACAGGAAGCGGGGACAGGACAGTCCCCTGAGCAGATCCTGTGACACTCTGCAGACTATTCGGCATACTGCTCCACAGGTGGACAGACTGCAGCCTGTCATGCAGATTTCCTGATGCCCTGACATCGCTGCATTGCAGATTGATAGCCTAATCATGTTTAACCATTCAATCAGATATCCCTGTGCTGCATTTCTACATAATTATTCATAATGATATTGATTCATAAGACTAATATATGACGAGTGATTTCCATATTTGCTCTTCAACAGGTGCAGCAACTGAGTCCAATGTTTTTAATTTTTCAGCATATGGATTGATGATTAATTTATTTTTTACAATACGTTAATATTATTATTATAAAAAATAAATTGATCATGTCATAAAATAAATAAATAAATAAATAAATAAAGAGTTGCCCCCACGGCCCTTGTGAGGATAAGCGGTTTAGAAGATGAATGAATGAATGAATGAACGAATGAATGAAAATAAAAGTTGCTGATAAATCTGGATCTGTGTTCTGTAGAGGCTAATTGAAGTGATTTTTCTTTCAGGCTGGATGGTAAAATTCTAGGCATGCAACTTCTAACCCCATTAAACATTAGATGCTGGTTACCATGCTGGCCTTACATTTATTTCTGTTGGTAACTATGCAACTCATCATTGTATCTTTTATTTTTGAAAATAAACAAATAGTTTAATAAGAGAATCTAATTATTCACTGTAAAGCAATTACAATTTAAGTGTTTGTTTGTTGAGAACTTGTGGGACTTTTAACGGTGATATTAAGCTTTAAATAAACATAAACCTTAAATCACCACACTGTTGGTTTGCAGTGTCAGAGCTTAGTAAACTGCATTGTTCTACAAAGTCCAAAAGTTAATTCTGACAAAGTACAAAACACATTTAGATTGTGTTCCCTTCATACTTGAAATGAACCACAAACCATGTTAAAGGCTGATTCATTGTTATCACCAAAGTATTTTAATAATTTAAATTTAAATCCTGTGCATTTTTAATGTAAATGTTTTTGACTTTGATAATTCCACTTCTTCTTATTTATTTATTTTCAATTTTCTGGCTACATTTATCTTTGTTTCTTTTTCTTTTCTTTTCCTTCCTTCCTCCCTCCCTCTCTCTCTCTCTCTCTCTCTCTCTCTCTCTCTCTCTTTCACCTTACCTGTTATTACTTTGGCACTATCATAAATTAGTCTTTCTCTCAATTGCTACCTGAGGATGAAATAAAGGTTTGAATGAATGAAGAAATGAATTTGTGCAAATGAGTGTAATCTATGTAAGTTGTTCAGCAAATTCAGTATCTGTGTTGAAGTGTGATCATTTTACAGCCGGGTTCATGTGCCATTTGGGAATAATAAAATGAATGAAAAAGGAATTGGCTTTTAATTATGAATAAACGAAATTCATACTCAAAAATTCTATCCGCAATTAGTAGAGGGGATAAGACCTTGGAATTGCTGTATGCAAATGTTAAGCAGGCGCACAGTGCCGCTGCCCTTCACTGTCTGATGCAGCTCTCTCCTGTATACAAGCCTGTTGTTAGGAGACAGTCCATCACCTGCAGCACTGTGCAGCAGTGGACGGTGGGGGCAGAGGAGGCCCTGAAGGACTGTTGAAGGATGACTGATTGGGAGCTCTTTCAGGAAGACCACGGGGGCGACACTAAGGGTCTCGCTCACTGTGAAACAGACTATATCAGTTTTTTGAGGACAGTGTTGTCCCCACCAAGAGGATCGGCTGCTTCCTCAACAACAAGGCTTGGATCAAAGCCCTGCTGAACAGCTTTCACGACAGGCCACACTGAGGATGCCAAGGAGGAAATCCAGAGGGAACTACAGAGGCAGTTGAGACGGACTAAAGTCTACTACAAGAACAGGATTGAGGGGAAGCTGCAGCACAACAGTCTGAGAGAAGTGTGTGTGGCGGTGAGGAGCATTACTGGTCTGTAAGGTTATGAGGAGCTGTGGAAGGGATGTTGGGACGCACCAACAAGTTAACCCAGTTTGTCACCAACACCGGCTGAACCTTCCTCCACCTTCCACACAGCATCACCACCACCCCCATGACGTGGAGGTCAGGATCAACTGAACACTTCATAGTGTGGTGCAACAGCAACCACCTCCAGCTCAACATTGGGAAAATGGACAGTGAAAAGATGGACGGTTGGACAACACTAAGGCCGTCTACTGGAAAGGATGGAGCAGACTGTCCTTCATGAGGAGGTTCAGGTCCTTTAATGGGTCTGTAGTGGCCACTGTTATCTAAGCTGGTGAGCAAGGCCGGCTCTGCGGTGGGAATGGAACTGGAGAGTGTTGAGACAGTGATGAAGAAGAGGATGAAAGGGAAGCTGAAAGCTATCGCGGACAACCCCTCTCATTTTCTCGATGCCGAGGTGACACAGCGCTGGAGCACGTTCAGCCACAGACTCATTGAGCCACACGCCTAAAGCGCTTGAGAGACTCTTTCGTGCCATCAGTCATCAGATTCCACAATGCCACGGCACCCAGTGCCTCCCACTGCACTAACTGAGACTCACAACCACTCACCAGTCACAGTTAAGCTGTCACCCCCAGTAGGACCAGCATACACAGCTATTGCACATCATGTATATACACACAGACATTGTTACTATTATACCTATTTTATCTGATTTTTCTTTTTTACTCACTTTTTGATGTATAGGTTTTAAGGAAAATTCTTTCTTGATGTCAGCTACATTTTCTCTTGCTGCTGTGTCAGTTTGAATTCAATAAAGGTGCATGTTATCTTATCATGTCTTATCTTATCTCATCTGGTAGATTAGTACCTGTTACTACACATGACTGGATGCTGTGCATTTCTGCCATATCGTGCTTGGTTTGCTATAATTTTTCAACCTATCTGGAGAATGAATAGCATGTATCCAAAACAATTCAGGCCACAGAGTCTTGACCAGCTGAAAAAATATCTGCATTTTGGGGAAACTGCACTCAATAATGCAATTCCCCAAAAGAACATTATGATGAAAGACCAGTTGTGCTATTAAAAATTAACGGCTAGACTTAGTCTCAGTCTCACTCTAGGAAATCCTTTTTAAAAAGTAACCTCTCAAACCTTTGAAAACCTTGCTCCCCACCCTATCCCATAAAATACTTGCATAGAGGTGAATGTAAACAAAATACCATTGGCATGTAAAACAGCATGTTAAAAATGTGAAAGAAAAACAAGTAAAACCAGTGAAACTCTTACCTCCCAGGGTGGCTGAGATGAGGATATGGGTTCCATACTTCTTAATAATGGTGTCAATAAACTGTTGAGTGGTGGGTCTACGGCCCAGTGAACGGACGCTGCGCTGGAACTCAGGCATGAGTGGCACGCGGTTCCGGATCAGGTCCCTCCTCTCAATCGCTGTGTTCCTCACCTTCCAACGTGCAAATTCCCTGGCAATTAAAGAGAAGAATAACTGCTCACACCAGTAAACATGACTTATTTCATAGTGTGGTATCCAAAACATTAAAAAGCCAGACTTTACTTCATCCAGTGCAACAGTGGGTGCATTGCATGAAATAATATGGTACTGTAGCGAACCCAGGAGCACGCTTCCACAAGTTTCCAGAAATATTATGTTGTTTAGTCTAACACTCTGTATGTGTAAAAGAACACACACACATACACACACACATACACTGCCAATGGATGCACCAAAAAAAAAGAAAACACATGCCAGCTGTGTGTTTCCTCTGTGTGGCCTCAGCTAATTTGAGCCTATCCAATGTTGGATCCGCTCTCCAAGTTTAACATCTGAACCAATACTGTTTCACCAAAGTCCATTGGGGCTGCATAATGGACCAGCGTATCTAAAAAAAAAAAAAACAAGTATGGAATTATATTTAACCAGATGTAGGACTTGTTAAACTGTATCTCATTATAGCTCATTGTATTTGACTGCAGCAGTAGAAATATTCCACATTGTCAAAATGATCTCTAAAATGTTTGAGCTGATGTTCATGATGTTTGCCCCTGAGCCCACTGAGACTCACATCATCACATCAAATCACCATCACCTCCACTGACAGATATCACTATCTCTCTACGGGCTAGAGAGACATAATCGGCTTACTATAAAATCAGTTAACACTGCCCTAAGGATAAAAATGCCAGCAAGCTTTTCTTCAGCTGTCTTAAATGCAAATGAAGACACTATTATCTTATCAGTGGTTAATGCCAAATCTATCCAAGGGGCTAAGTTACTTAATGCACTGTGAGAAAACATGGTACTATATATACCTTTTGTCAATTACCAAAAAAAAAAAAAAAAAAAAGTGCCCTTGCTTATTCCCTCACACTTTAACTAACATTAGTGACTGATCAGCATCAAACCCACAGCTCATTACCATGGACGAGCATCTTCAATCTGTCCATGCTAGCATCTAAAATTCCATCTATCCATCCATGCATCAATTTTACTCAGCATATTCAGAGCCAGGTTGTGGTGGAAGCTCGAGGTTCCCTGGGAAAGTCCATAACAGCTGGATATGCCCAGATACTATCATTACTACTACTACTACTACTACTACTAATAATAATAATAATAATAATGATAATAACAAAAATAACTTTACTTATATAACACCTTTCCAAACACAGTGCTTACAAAGTGCTTCACAAGCGAGGGATAGGATAAAAATGAGCAGAATCAATAAAATACACAATCGCAGATAATCAATAAATGAAACAGATAAAAGATTTTTTTAAAAAAAAAACAATAGAAGTAACACATAAAACAATAAAGTGTGTAAAAGATAAACTGGCTAAGAAAAAAGAAAAAGAAGAGATTTAAAAGAGCACAGAGGATTTTCTGATCTAAATTCCTCGTGTACGCTATTCCAAAGGGTTGCAGCCCTGAAAGCAAAAGCTCTGCCACCCTTGATCTTCAACCTTGACTTGGGAATAGCTAACAGGGCCTTATCTGAGGATCTCAAGGTACGGGCTGGCAAATAATGATTTAGGAGCTCAGAGCAATTCCATGCAGGGTCTTAAAAATCAAGACTAAACTTTTAAAATCCATTCCAAAAATGGCAACGAGTGCAGGGAAGCTAAAATCGGGGAGGTGCAATCATGCTTTTGCAATTTGGATAAAAGCCTGGTTGCTGTGTTTTGTAAACCCTAAAACTTTGCATTCAAGTTTTGGCCAAGGCATGTTAAAACCGCATTACAATAGTCAGAATGAGAGGTGATAAAATAATGAATAACTGAATAACATCAGTAAGTTCTTAGAGATCGCTAAAAGTAATAAAAGATCTGATTCTTGAGATATTTCTCAAGTGGGAAAAACATGACTGCACTAGCTTTTTAACATAGAGTGAGGTTCTGGTCTAAAATAACATCAAGTATCGTAGCAGCCGGGACAGCATGCTGAGCTTAAGTGCCAAGAGCAAGAGTGAAAGTTGTAGCGTGATGTGTTTGACTTCATTTGCCTTACTTGACATCACTCGTCCTGCAACGTGACACATTCGTGCACACTGTGAGGTCGATGCTGAAACGATATATCATTTTGCCCTAATAACAACCACCCTGCACTTGCCTGTAAACCACCTAAATGCATGTTGGAGGTCACAGCCTGATGACGCCAACAAGATATAAGTCATCTGCACAAAGTAGAGATGCAACCCTGAACTCACCATACTGGACATTCTCTAATAGAGTGGTGGGGAACCTCTGGCCTCTGGGCTGTACACGGCCCACAAGATGGTTAGATCTGGCCCATGAGGCAATTCATAAATACGAAAAAAGCAACTCAAAAATGCTCTACACAGCAATTTGAGATGAAATAAAATAGTAGACAAATCCTTCTGGGTGGTCCATTCCAGCTGCATGCCAGTCACAGAAAAAGAGAATAGATGCCGAAAAAGAGAATAGATGCCGAAACAGGGCCAGGGTAAACATTATGGTATGTTTGATCACTTACATGCATCACGGTGAATGTCAAGAAGAGAAAAGTAGATGTGGAATGTTGCGCTTTCCAAAAGAAATGGTCAAATTATTTCTTTGTTGAAGGAAAAGGCGAGCCAGTGTACCTAGTTTGTGGGGATGCACTCACAGAAGGAGTGCCTTGTCGCCACTACAGAGTCACTAGCGCCGGACAAAGTAAAATTGTTCCACATTGTCAGTTTGTCTCGAAAAACCATTTGCAGAGCAGACTGCTGATAAAGCACCAGATACTGAAAAAACTCTGAAGGAGTTCAGAGGAGACACGCGCTGCATTTTGCATCTCTGTTTGGGACAACGTACTACGGTGAGCAGTTCTCTCCAAAACGGACTCTTGCCAAGTCTCGGTTCAACTCAAGACTGACTGACTCAAACTTGGAAAAACCAGCTGCGAATATCACCGTCATCATCATCATCATCATCATCACCACCATCTGAAACCAGATGCCTTGCCAAAGAGAAACAGTTCCAGCCATCAAATCAATATGATTATCTTATATCTTCTTGATTGCAAACAATATCAAAGTTACTGATAAAATTCTCTTTCAAAAATGCTCATACTGATGGAGGCATAGTCACAGCGCTGCACAGCAAAGCACCACGGCTAGAACACAAAGGAACAGGCTACACAACCTGACAAAGCTAATTTTAAGCAGAAAAAGAAGACTATCTAATTTTATTGTGATACTCTTCGAAATATAAACATTCCCAAAATAATAGTCATCAGGGCAACATCCCCCACCAGCTACTGAAAATCAGTGGACAAATAGCTTGGTACATGGGATTAAATTTGTTGGCATGCAGCTGGGCTGATATACTTAGGAAATAGTTATGAAACAGCTTAGATTTTGAGATTTCTCCGTCTTTGTAAACCAGGTTTGCACAACTAATTCAGCATGTGTGGCTCATCTGTAAAACATGAAAAAGGATTTTTGATAAACTGGCTCATTTTGGAGGAGATTTCACCATGCGCTAATTTAATTGGAAAATGGGATGTTCATATCATCCTATCTTGTTACCGACGGAAACAGAGGCATTTCTGTCTCCATGTGGATTGTGCATTCTCAAACAAAACTGTCAAACCTATATGCATGTTGATCAGCTATCAGTGCTTGATGTGCCTACAATGTTTTTATTTATTTTTTTATTTATTTATGCAATATGTTCACATTCTCTTCTCATGCATATGCACACACACACACACACACACACACACACACACACACACACATTCAGATGGAATGGTGGAATATCTAAGATTGGCAATTTTGCCTCTCTCAGCTTTTGAAAAGCTCTATATAATTACCACTCCTCAAGCTGCTGGGAACAAATGCATGCAAATTGCATTGTGCCTGTTTGTGCATCAACAATCTCAAGGTAAAGTGGGCTACATAATAAGCTATATTAAGGCTCCATGTGAAATTGCTCATGATGAGATTTTGTTGCTATCGTTTGTGTACAGTATGTCTATGAGTGAGTGAGTGTGTGTGTGTGTGTGTGTGTGTGTGTGTGTGTGTGCATTTATTTTGAATAGCCTATGTTCAGTAGGTATACCTTATCACCTAAACGCTAAGACCATTTTCATAGGCTAATCATGCCTAATGTAGCTAATTATGAGCCATGATTAGCTCATGCATGCAGGAAGCCAAGCTCTCCAACATTACTTTGTTTTGCATTGAGCATCATAATTTGCCAATATGAAGTGAAGGAAAATCAAGGTTTAAAATGAGACATTGATTTGTAAATAATCCATTTGTAAATAATCCAGCTATTGTGATTTTTTTTTCACTCTCAGACACACTGGAAGACATCATTCTGCAAGCAATTAGACAGAGGGTGTGTGTGTGTGTTTGGGACTTCTTTCATAAAAGCCCATTTGTTACCCCCTATCTAAATTGCTTGTCCATATGCATGCATCAGTTTAATTTGTTTGGCTTGTGCGATCCTGTCCTGGGACTGATGACTGATGCTGTTGTGTATGTCTAACTGCAGGCCTGTGTGTGTACACTTGAAGACAAAATCAGTGCTAAGGAGGAAACAAAAGCCCTTTTTTTTCCCTTCGAATTTCAGCTTTGTTTGATAGTGACAGTAGAGAGAAACAGCAATGGCAGGGGTGAGAGAGAGGTGGCGACATGCAGCAAAGGGCCTGGGGCAGATCCAAACACATCCAGCAGCGGCAAGGACCCAGACCTGCATGCGCTCCACCAGGTAAGCCACCATGGTACCCCACTGAAAAAACATGTCTAACATATTAGACTTAAAGGATGACGACAATGTGTGGCGAGCTCTGGACTACAGGCCAGGTGAAAGAAGGCGAACTCTCTCCTTGGCCCATCGTACCCAGGAATCTGTTACTTTAGCATTGACAGCTGTACTTTGAGAAACTTTAAGATTAGTCATGTTACATTTTGTGAAACAAGACATCATTTCATGGAATAAGACACATTTGGTTGATTTGGTTTGGCTACAACAGAGCCAAAGAGGTGGATGCCTTGAAACGATGTGGTGGTGTGGGCTTTTGTGTGGAGTATGACTTCCAGGACGGATACAAATGTCATAATGTCATAGACAAACACATGGATGGAATTCAGGGTTTGAAATTCTGACATTTAAATTCTGGGATTTTTTGTGTTTTTTACTTGTCATCTGCCACCTGAGACCTCTGTATGGGGAAAGAATGTGTCTTTTTTTCTTTGATCATCTTGTGAGCAACATATATTTATGTTCAGGAGTTAGGAGGCAATATATATCTATAGAGAGTCCAATAGCAAGACACCTATTCTTGATGATCATATAAAACAACATTTCTCAAACTTTTCACTTCACTGTGATGAGAAGCCTCAACAAAATGGCCTGCAAATACATAACTGCACACACACACACTTGCAACAGGCTGCCTCATTATGGCAAAGTCACACATAACATGTAAATCATAACACACACATCCAACAAGATACATACTGTTCTCTCTCTCTCTCTCTCTCTCTCGATTACATTCAGTTCAGATCAACTCTGAGGTGCTTTATTGGCATGACCAAACATTTACATTGCCAAAGCAACTTATATAAAAATACATTTGGAAAAATAAATACATGAATAAAGTCAGTATTAAACAAACAAACCACAAAAAACAGCCTAAAGCAATATGCAGATACATGCACACTCAGTTATTTATACAGGTAAATGTGATTTAAGTCTCTCTCTCCCTCTCCCTCTCCCTCTCCCTCTCTCTCACTCACACACACACATACACACACAAAAAGCTAAAAATTGAAGCAAAGTAAAGCGCTTACCCTTTCGGTGGGTGAGCCTGCATGTTTATTTGAGCAAAGCCGATCATGACAAGTTCCAGGGCAGTGAGTTTCAGATGCAGAACCAAAAGTTCAGCAGGGATTTTTTTTTTTTTTTTTTAAATTCTGATGTGAAAGTCTCATCAGGTGATAATTCCAACAACCTCTCCTGTCCATCACAGTCCTGATCCACAGGTATTTTCAGCTCACTTGCCCTAACACTCATGTCTAACATAAACAAGCAAATTGGCCGAATGAGCAACGTCCGTTAATTGTAATGAAAAGCACCTGTTCATTTGAGTGTGTTCTGTGAGTGCACTTCTCACATCGGCTGCCAAATCAACAATTAGACTCAACTCTTTGGCCAAAGGTAAACAAAGTTCTTCACCAATGGTACGGTGAAGAATGGTTACCAGATTTCACAATCAGCAGGCTTGTGTGGTAAAATGTGAAAGTCGAGTGCAAGTAAATCCCAAACTGAGATAATTTGGATCATGCTGCCTAGTAGCTATTTCCGATGCCTCTCTGACTCAGCTGTGGCAGCGGCGCTGGTAATGGTGGCTATCGACTCCTCCTCACTCACAACAGGTGTGCTGTTAGCTGGTTCTGTGCTGGCATCGCTCTTTTGACTCCTTTTGACTCCTTTCAACCATCACATACGGCTTAGGCTTTTGCTGTTGTTTTTTCTTTCATTTCACTCATTTTGAAGACTTGTACTCGTGTCACTGCGCCTACCTGATTTCTGAATTTTTGACTTAAGGGGCAGTGTAGAGCTTATGTGTTTGGCAGTGAAAATCCCTACCTTTGCCAAAGGGCAGCTGAGCAGCTGCTCTCCTCTGATGTCTCTGCTGATAACTACTGTTTTGTGATGTCTTCTGTACAAAAATAACAACTTGATGTGGCATCTTAACAAGAATCTTTGTGGTGTGTCGTGTTGTACTCATTAGCTCATGCTGTTACATTTGTTAACTAGTGATACGTGCAAAGCTGTGGAGATAGTGTTTCATCAGAACTAGCTATATATTGAGACTCCAGATGAATCCAGAATTGTTTGCTAAAGTATTAAGCAAACAGTGAAAAGGCAATAACAGCAATTGCTGTCCGGGGAAAATAACATCACAAAATATCCAACATCAGTAATAGTCTTTTATATAAACTCAAGGCAATGAGCCCTGTGTTACACAGTCTGTATCCGGCTACATAGCTACACGTTGGTATAAGGTGCACAAGGGAGCACTGCAATTTTATTTCCACATCTTCCACATTAACACTACATAGTTTTTCTTTATATCATTCCTTGACTTCCTTTGTGAGCTTTTCCCTGCATTGTGCCAGAGACAGACTTTAGCATTAGGCAAAGTTCAGCAACTGCATCAGGCCCCAAGTTACCAAGGGCAAGATGAACACCTCATAGAGTTATATTAGATCTATCTGTCTGTCTATCTGTCTTTCTTTAAAATTTCTGTGCTAGAGTGTCCTTAGAATTCTTAATCCGCAGATGAGAAGTAAGCTGGAGTAGTGTGGACCTGCCTCAATGTTTCAGCTTCCTCTGACTGCCGATGATGACAGAGCCCCTTCATGTTTTCCTTTCGATGATAAAGACAGCGATGACGATGTTGATGATAACGAACATGACCATCAAGTGTTAGTCAGTCTACCAAGCGGTTTGTCTTTGACTCTGTTACACTTGAAGATGGCCCGGCTCTCTGACCTAAAGAGCTCTCAGACAACAGGCATCATTAACTAACACCTGTGAAAAGCTTGCGTTACCTCCATGCAAACATGCACTACTTACATTTACATGCACATGAGAAATCCATGGCAACAGATGTTTTTCATTTCCTTACATTTTCATAAGAGGCAGCACTGACGTAAACATAGTAAGAGCTCCTCATCAACCACGAAACTGTCCTTGTCACGAAACTGTTAAATTAACATGCTTTTTGTTGGCCAGACTTCACATTAAGCTTAATGTGATCCCGGGAACTGCCTCTCTTTGGCGAGAAATCTGATGTCAGATGGTAGTGATGATGCCATTCGCAGCTGGTTCTCCAGGTTTGAGTTTTTGCAAGAGTCTGTTTTAAAAAGAACTGCTCACCGCGGTAGGTTGTCCCAAACAGAGATGCAAACTTCAGTGCATGTCTCGTCAGAATGGAAAAATCCTCAGGATGTACATACAGTTTAGAGAATTGGAGTGGAGGGAGCTCGTCGTCGCTCTGCAGCTCAGTGATCTCTTGTTGTAGGTTGTCAGGCACATCAGCTGGTTCCACATTAAACGCCGTAGCAAATATGTACAGTTCCTTTTGTTTACTTTTCATGTCCTGAAACCTCTCGCCAAATGCCTGAAGGAGTTTCGCGCACTCGCCAGCATATTCAGACGTCAAAGTGGGCTTTTGTTGTTGCAGAGTAGGAGAATGCATAGTGTTACCCCTTTCTAGTTGCACTTACTGCAGCTTTAATTTCACTTTAGGTGATTTGATATTTGAAAGAGAGCTGATAAGCTGGTTGTGGTGTTGGGGCTTGATGTTCAGCTCTGAGAGGTACTTGGTAATGTCCACCATCAACTGGTAGTTGAAATTTGTTCATAGCCAAAACAACTTGTTCAAACAAATCTTCACCTCTGGTAGTGCCGTGAGTGGCTTGCATGACAGCAAATGCTCCCTTGTATCGAATTCGACAGGAATCCCATGCACAAAAATGTCTAGTTAGGCGATTTGTTACATCATCTGCTCTGTGATTTTTTTTTTGTTTGTTTGTTTTGTTTTGTTTTTTTTTTTTGTTTTGTTTTGTTTAACAATTTTACTTTGTTCAGTGCAAGCAACTCTGCAGGCTCTCCTCCAAAGTGTACCTCTGAAAGTGGTTGAATCTTCTTGGCTATTATTTTTCTTTTCTTGATAGTCGCCATGATACATGTGAGTGATGACATGTGCGTGCGTGTTTCACCTGACCTCGACCCTGACAGGCATACAGCCATAAGAGACCACCTGCAAGGACATGTCAGCTATTTTGTGTTATTTTCCTTTATCTCAGGAAAGAAGTGGTCACTTTGTAGAGACTGTTTTTTATATTTCTGGGTTGCTTTTTTGTATTTATGAATTGCCTCGTGGGCCGGATCAAACTCACGACCTGCATACAATCCAGAGTTTCTCACCTCTGTATTAAACTTTTCCTCGCTATGTGCTATGGCAGAAAATAGTCCCACCATTTTGGAAACTAGAGCGATTGAAGTGAAACCAAAACAAATGTGTAGGTGTATAAAATGAGACTCAGCGGCTTATAAAATACAAAGAAACTCCTGCAAACGGTCTTTTTTGCAAACAACAACAACAACAACAACAACAACAAAACACTTTTCAAACTGTTGTTAAGATGAATAATAAAGCTTTGGGAACAATGAAATAGCAATGCATGCATCTTCGTTCAATACAGATATTGTAACATTAACAACCAATAATATCATCCTAGATACCTGACACAATATAAAAGTCTGTGTTTTAACAAAAGTTTGTACAAGGGCTTTACTGCAGTGCTTTACAACAGCTCTGGCCAGAGCTTTCTTCCAGGTCATTTCTTTTTTAGCCTGACTCTCAAGAGCTGCTCACAATCATTTAGCCATGAATACCTCTTTGGACCCTTCGAAATCGATTTGTTAGTTTAAATTCTCTGCCAGAAAATCAGCTCAGCTTCACTCCGCCTGTGCATACCTTGGCACCAACACCTTTTAGTGCTCTGTTCAGCATACTGTTAGGATTGGAGGGTTTTTCTCTGTCTCTGCATTGCTTAATCACACACATTCATAGAAAAGCCAACACTTGCGGGCAGTGTCTCACTGGTATAAACTGATTCAGCTAGCACCCCTCTTCCAAGAGTCAGCTTTGTAAGAGACAGACACGTAGAACAACACAATAGCAATAACACACACACACACACACTCCACTGTTATTAACTTTCCCTCTTTTGTAGTCTGCGCGCACGCACACACACACACACACACTTCCAATTGGTATATAAGTCAACAAACCTGGAGCAAATGCGATAATAACCTTGCCAAGAGAACTGTGAGAGATTATCAGATTTGCAGCAGCGACCAAAATCTCTCTCTCTCTCTCACTCTCTCTCTCTCTTTCTCTCTTTCTCTCTCTCTGTTGTTCTTTTCACGCTTCTCTCACTGTATCTCTGTCTGGTACCATCTCCCTCTCTTTAGATATCAATTCATTTTAAGCACATCCTTTTCGGGGCTCGGTCTCTGCTCATTATTACATAAACGTATGTGGCAGCCATATGTGTTTGGGCCCTTCTGCCCCAGATTAGGCATGCCAGCAGATGGAAACTGCGATATGATTCAGTGCTTTAATTCGCAGCTCCAAGACCACTTAAATGACTGCTCACAGGAAGCTGATAAATGGCATTGCAGCTGCCACTGGAGGCAAGAGGGAGAAAGGTAAATACTGCTGTTTGGTGTTGAAGTAACTGGTATGGAAGGGTGGTTGTTTTACATTTGTGCATGCGTGTGTGTGCACTGTGTAGAGACATGGGACTGTGTGTCTGTGACAGTACGGGATGTATGATTTGGAGCTGGGTTCCCACACATAATGGCCCTTAACTCTTGTTGAGGAAGTTGAGGCGCGTGGCTGTCTTCATTCTGCCTTCTACATCTTTGCTCTAACAAGAACTATATTTTAGGGTATTATCAGGCTCACAGTTTTTTGGTAAAGGCCTTCTTAAGATTTCTTTTTTATATATATAATCCTTGTTAGAGCAATAATATACATACACAAATTTGGAAAAAAAAAAAAAAGAAAAAAAAAGGCATGTTTTCCAACAACCCGTATTTTAAGCATACATATATCACTTGATGATAGAGAAGCAATACTTTGAAGAGTTAGCTGTGCTCTGCTAATTCCCCAGTGCCCTCATTTAGGCTGCCATTTTATTTCATTCCCCGCCAATGATTTTCCCAGCACCCACTCTTCATGTTTACTTGACTAAACTGTGCTGAGACAGACATTAGTGTAATCAAATGCAACCAGCTCCCTGATCTCACATAGATCAGAATGAGTTTTTTCACCAGAGATCATTTGTTCTAATGAATGTACTGGAGGCTCTACCATGTCTGCTTCTATTTTAGACCATCGTTTGAAAGAGAATGGAGCAAAGTAATGTCTGCAGCACATTGCGTGCAGTAAAGCATAATGTTTTGTGCATGTTTAGCTCACAGTCTGTTTTGCTCTCAATCTGGCTGTGTTGTCATAGACCACGAGCGAGATAAATGTGAGAATGTACAAATGTAGCAAGAGAGCGGACCCACTAAGGCAAACAGAAGAAATTCAAGATGAAGTAAATGCCTGGGAAATGACGAAAGGGAATGAGAGTAGATAAACTTAAGATTCAAGTGGACCTTGAAGGCCTTTAAGGTGTGAAAAGTACTGTTTCACCGGTTCGGCCCTCTGTAAATAATTCAGTTTGAATACTTTTTAAGTCAGGCAATCCAGTTCACTCAGTTTTCATTCGGGCCTGTATTCACAGTTATAACAGTGAACTTCCAGTACCCTTTCTTGCTTCACGGCCACACATGAGTTTTGTAGTATTGAAAATAACCTTGTGGTACTTAACTGCAAGAATGAAATTAGTTTCCATTAGGATACTTGTGTTAAGATAAGATAAGATAAGATATTCCTTTATTAGTCCCACGGTGGGGAAATTTGTTATGAAGTAATGTGGAAACTTTTAGGTATTTATTAATGTAATAAAGTCATATCTACCTGGGGACAGGGGTATAGTGACTGCAAATCCTCTGCCACTCCTACATTTAGCCTATGTATAACTCATGAGACCTCTTAAATGCCTGTGCACTCACAACACACTGTTATGGAGCTTCCATACGGGCTCTTCTCTAAGGTCCAACAAGACTTTCTGCGTACGCTCAGGATGTTTAGTGTCAATTAAAAAAGCTTCTTCTCTTCCTGTGGCACGACATTGCAGCCTGGGGCTGGGCCAGCTCTCAGTTCAGCTGAAGGAGCAAATTACCCACAACACAGAGCCATGAAAATCATGGGAATTAGCCCTCCCCACCCCCCATGCTATAAAAACTCCTTTGTCCCTTGACCCATCAAAGCTCTAAATAGCAGGTAGACTCAAGGACATGTGCAGTAATATGTGTATGTGTGTCATTTTGTGTTAATTTATTCTGTTATGTGCTCAATGTTTTATTTTATTTGATCACATTATTAATTGAATGGTGTTTATAAATGAAGCAGAAATGATATCTCCAAGACCAGTTTCCTTCGAGACAATACCTTTATCCATGCCAATATTTGTTCTTTAAAGGCTTCTGTAATATAATTCGGTGGCAGAAGATGTTCTTGGACATCAAAAGCACCAGAGGCTTTGTGATAGATTATACATGCTTGGATGGAGTTGGCTCTGTGGAGCACTGACTACAGTATGCCAACTGCCCTGAGATGGAACTTGTAAGCAAAACACAACATTAACTTTTAAACAATTCTACATCTGTAGCCCAGAGCAATCTAATCACCAAACTGAACAAGTTTAGGCTTATTTGCATATTTGCTCATTTGCATCCATCTGACTGTCCACCCATCCAGCCATCCATCCAGTATCACCAATTGAGTCATGACTAGGTTACTCATGTAACTGTAGGCATATTAAGTCTCATTGTGATGACTCTTATACTCATGTGATATATAAAATATTTTTAAACTGAAATGTTCCAGTGTCACTTGGATAAAACAGTGGGAAAAAAAAACAGAATGAACATCCAAATGAGTTCTGTTTTACTGCAGAGCTGAAGAGCAGCAAAATGTGCTTATATTCTCATAAAATTAACATACCTGTGCCCAAGTAACCATTACTTCCAAGGGTTGGAAACCTGCCAGGTAATATGACATTTTGTGACATGAAGACACTATTCTCTACAAGCTCACAATGATGGCTTTAATAGTATGGTCAATTAGTCTTAGATTAATTAGATTTCTCATCCTTGAACAAATTAGACAGATTGTGCTTGAGTACCGTCAATTGCTGAAAGAATTTAAGTACTGTTGTGTGTGTCAAGTTGTGTTATTTAACTTTTCTTGTGGTGTAACAAAGAAAAACTCATGTTAAAATGTCACCCACTGTTCAATATGTAGATGTGTTTAAGAGCAAACCTGGGTATATTTAAATGAGGAAGCGCAAGACAAGGTGTGCTATGTTGGTTAACAAAAAAAAAAAAAAAAAAAAAAAAAAGTCATTGTGGTGTAAGAGCCCTGAGGACCACGTCTAATCTCAGTTCTGGCATTCCTGTAGCTGGCTGGGTGACTCTTAAGAGACCCACTGCATGTGTGACTTATTATATTATGCCAACAACTCAGCAGCAACGTAGATTCAACAGTGCATTGTTGAGGGCAAGAACCACTGTGGAGCAAACATTTGGCGGAAAATGCGCTCACAATACACTGCCCAGAAAGTCATGCATTCTCATGTATACATATGTGTGTGTGTGTGTGTGTGTACATATACATACATACATACGTACATACATACATACATACATACATACATACATACCTACATATATTACAGAGGAAAGCAGAGAGAGGCTGAACTGAATGTGGTGCTGGTAGAACAGGCCAACTTGATGCGCGGTGCACAGCAGAGGGACCAGCTGGCAGAGGACTTGTAGTCATGGATTGCATTTCTTTATTGCATTAGTTACATTCATTACTTTATTTAAGAAAAAAATCAATAATGAATTGCATGTGTACTTGATTGATTCAATTATTCCTCCGACATGATGAATTCCGTGAAGATGACAGCTCATCTCCAAAACCCTTTAATGTATTCCAGTACACCCAGTCCCTTTAGGGTTAATGTGGCTGCGCTTGGATGAACGAAAATAGCGAGTGAGTTTGGATACGTCCTTGACCATGTGTGAGGATGCAGCACTTAGGACCCTATTTTAATTTCCCAATCACAGCAACTGGCACTAAGTATTTAATTGTTTCTGGGAAAATGAAATCAGAATTTGGCTCGTGCTAACAGTTTGTTGGGTCTTTCCCGAAAACACAAAAGGAGCCACGCCTTAAGTACTGGAGTGTTTACATATCCATTTATTCTTATTCAGAGTCACAGAGGGCTGGAGCTTATCCCAGCATGCATTGGGCAGAAGGCGGGGAAATACCCTGCAGAGGTCAGCTAATACACACAGATAAACAGTCACAGTCACACACATTCACACCTATGGATTCATTAGTTCACCTGAAACACATGTCTTTCGACGGTGGAAGTGAATGCACACAAGCATGGGGTGAACATGCAAGCTCCACACAGAAAGGACCAAAGCCGGGACCCTTTTGCACTGCGGCCACAATATAGAACCACCGCTGCCACCCTTGGAGTGTAACATACTGGATTATACCACACTCTTCTGCACACTAGCATGTTACATCCGGCTTGTATTATAGTCCCCAGTGAAGGTCTCGCTAGACAAAACTGGCATGTTGCTGGGATCTGAGCAGACTTTGATCCAATAACTGTGATTCACCAAAGAATGACTGTGAAATGACTTTGCCTTTCCACACAGTACTGACCTATTCCCTTTCATTCTGTTCATATTGTTCCCGCTCACATCAAAGCTATAGCATTGTGTGATTTGAGGATGTTGGGTATTGAATCTGATGAGTGGTATAAATTCTGTGATTCCTCAATATACCAGATGCTACTCAAAAAGCCAATGATGTAATTTTAGTTTTATTCAAGATTTCAACCAACAACTTATCTGCTGAATTAGAGAGGACTCTGCAAAAGCTATTTCCTATTGACCGGACCAGCATAGTGACTGAACGCTAAAAAGATTTAAGGTCAGAGGAAGTAACTCTGGCATGGTGCCCTTTCTGTCAGATGTTTATGGAAGAAATAAATCATTATCCATGTACTAAAATACTGTAATAATGAGTTTAGGCCTGTAGCACTAATATAATATGAAATTACTATGAAATTAGAGCTGCAACTAATTGGAAATTTTCTGCTTTAAAATGACTCAAAATGATTAACTGAATATCAAAATAGTTGGAAATTAATTTAACAGTTGGTAACTATACTAATCATTGCAAAAAACTCTATATTAGACCCCTATTACATATCAGCAAGGAAAAAGTACAGAGGATGCTATTAAC
The DNA here is from genome assembly GCF_902150065.1 of Myripristis murdjan. Classification (NCBI taxonomy): domain Eukaryota; kingdom Metazoa; phylum Chordata; class Actinopteri; order Holocentriformes; family Holocentridae; genus Myripristis; species Myripristis murdjan. The sequence continues at coordinate 22,869,561 of NC_043991.1, forward strand.
TATATCAATCAACTAACTGCTTTCTGTTTATTTGACTTTATCCAGAGACAGTCCAGACGTCAGAAGTCATTTCCTGTACTGTTACTCTTCTCCACAAGCCACAAACATCTGAACATTTAAGAAAAAAAAAAAAAAAAAAAGATGAACAAATCAGAAGAAAAGTGATTTTGTTCAGCTAACCGCTGTCTGTTGGCACTCCCTGCTGCGGAGACATTGCTTGGTGACAAAATGAGTTGACCACGCCCACTCGGGAGACAGGAAGCGTATATTTCCTTATTTGTAATGCATCATTTACTTTTATTAGAACATCTTTGGCTAGGCTTTTAACGCTTTACAGCCACACATTCTGGTGCAGATGCTGGATAAGATATATGTGAATCTTTTTATTAGTAAACAGTATTTTGCTTTTCCACCCAAAAGGACTCAATACGTAAAGGTCAAAAATGCTCAGAACCTACATCAGTTAGCACAGGTGCTCCCCAGGGTTGCATTAACACTCCGGTCTTGTTCACACACACAAACGATTGCACCAGTGGCCATCTGGCCGACTATGTCATCAAATTCTCTGATGACATGGCCACTCTGTACTTTTGCACAAAAACAGCCCTGCACTAGTAGAGCACTCCGTAATAAACAAGTGTGTGCAGTGGTGTTATTCTATCTACCACATGGTAAATGTCAATAAAACACAAGATGTACTATATGGCCTTATGCCCATGGGAAGCATCAGGCCAGCTGTCAGTCATGGTCAAGTCATCATCCAGGTCTGCTCTTATAAATACATTGGGCTCCATATCGACTACAAGCTGGAGGAGCCACTCAAAAGCCTCAGCTCCAGACTCCAGGAGCATACCAATTTCTTACAGATATAGTGCATGGAGTTAAGCAGAAGTTTATTTGGTGTTTTTTTGTCATACAGTCATGATGAGCATCATGAGGTATGGCATATCTGATGCAAACTCCAATGTAGTATCTGATGCAAACTCCAATGTAGTACTCCAATGACAGTTGCAGAGGTTAAATTTCTCTCGTCTTTGCAATCAATCTATGAGCAATCTCTTGTCAGACTGGTTGAGGAAAAAGTGTGTGACCCTTTCCACAGTGCTCTGAGTTCCAGCTCCTTCTCCATCTCAGGATGGAGATTTAGGGTCCTTTAGTGTTACTCTATCTACCGTTGTATCAGTGCCAGCTGTTTGGTGAAGGTGAGGATAATATTAGACGTTAACTATCAGTTCAGCCCCAAAATAAACAGATTTTGGCGTAAATGATAACTATTTACAATATTAACATGAATCACCATGAAAACTAGCAAAATTATCACTGTGACATGCAACAAATAACACTGCAAAGTACTTCTATTAATAGTAATATCAGATCGGTGTGAAGCAGCACTGTACCAGAGACAGGCTGGTTGAACTGTTTTCTGATTGGTTGTCATATGTGTCAATCATCCAATTGAGCTCATGCCAGGAGCGTGTATGATTTAAAAGACTGGAGAAGCAGTGCATCACGGGTGGGCTTGAAAACATGTCTTCATGGTTAACTATCCAGCGTCTGATTAAATTATCTATTGAACTGAACCAGCGAGTTAGACAGAGAAAATTCTGCCTCACTAAGCTTCCTTTTCATCCCAGGAAGCAGTGCACACACAAGTAAACAGCATACGCCAATGTTTACTGCATGTTTACCATATGTTTACCATATATTTATGAATACATACTGACCTACCTACCTACCTAAAAAAAAAAAAAAAAAAAAAAAAAAAAAAGCCAAAGATACCTTATCAGTGTCCATCTAGGAGAGGAAGGCTGCAGACGATGAAATCCTGTAACAATGTTGTGTGTTATGTGATTCTTCACTGGTGTGCCCTCCTGTTCGTTCTTTTAGTGACAACCAGTCAGGACACAGCAAAGCAAAGCTCACCAGGCTCAACATGTGCACAGAGTTGTGTGTGTGTGTGTGTGTATCAGTGGCTGTGCCTTGGTCCTATAATTGTTGTCACTGGATGTGCATCTCTCCTATATCCACAGGAAGAATCTGTGTTGTAACAATAACTCCATCAAAAATAGGCTTTTATTGAAATTTGAAGAAAAAATAGTCCCAGAATGTTCTTTCAAAGCCAAAATTAAAGGACATATGTGCATATCAAACAGAATTTTGGCCCTGAATTATGGTTGGCTTCTAGATAAATGAGATATTTATCTAGAAGCCAAAGGTCTTTTGTTGCACAGTTGAGAGCTGGTATTCTTCCTCTGCCCGTTGAGGTTGGTTGATTCAAAGATATTCCGGGGGAAAACAGACTGTGTGAGCTGTGTGAAGTGGAAAGGGAGTCCCATTTTCTTTTGCACTGTACACTTTATGATGACCGATGAGAGTTATTGTACCATGAAATCACTCGACAAAACCCTGAAATATTCTGGTGTTCAGATGAACAAAAACTGAAATGGCTGTTTAATTTTAATGTGTTTAAGTCTGCCAGGTTTATCTCAAAAGCCCAGAAAGGAAGGCAAGATAGACAATTTAATTAGTATTTATTGTAATTTGTCATTAATACAAAGACAGCCTCTGTTTGTGATTTAGGAGTTCTGCCATACTTGATAATGGTCTGCTGAAGATGCAAGATGACAGTGTATCCACTGTACCCTGGCCCTAGTTTGTTGGAATCTATGGTGTCTTGTATGTAAGCCCATGCTGGCTGGGCAGTTGAATGCACAGCACAATAACAAAAATATCATATCATATCATATACCATACCTATTCAGAAAGCATTAGTAGATAAGAGCCAGACAACAGTCTTCAATTTCATTTTTTCCAGCATCATTTACTGCAGGTTTAAATCTCCACCTTAATCAGTTAATCAGTTAAAAATAAATTTTCTCCCTTGACTTTCAATAAGAGTTTAAATAATGTGAAATGTTTCCTCTTGTATCTTTACTGTTGGATATCCACCAGCATTGCACTTTTCTAAAAACCTTAGAGAAGTGCACTGATTGATGTATACTTGACTAGTATAAAGGAACTGTTCTGTAAGTGAGAAAACTCTTGTTTTGTGCACAGCTGAGCTTCATGAAAATGTATTTGAAATTCATGAACTTGAGAAAAAAGTATTTTGCATTAGAAAAGTATTTTGCATTAGTCTGCACTGCAGTACAGCAGAGCTCGCTTTTATTCCTTTACTTATGCATGGGATAGCAGTGTGTGTATTTGCGTTTAATTGTTGGGACAATATAGCTGCAATATCATCTAACACTGAGCTAACAATGTTCTCCAGCACCACAGGCAGAATCATTTTTTCCTTTCACCTCTCGCGTTCAGCTACAGCCGGCTTGATGTAAACAAACAGCTGATTGGGTATCTGGCAGTACACTGTCACACTCCTACGCAGCGCTGCTTCTGTACCAGAGAGGTTTGCAGGTCTTTGCAGGGCTGTTTGTATAGCAGGTTCATTATTATTGTTATAATTTTTTTTAATATGGCTCCAAACAAACAGTTGATTGGGTATCAGTCACCATACTATCACACTCCATGCAGAGCTGCCTTTTTGCAGGCCTTTAGATTTAGTCTGCTGTTGCCACCTTTGTCATTGAACGCTGCCGTCTTCCACCTACACAAGCAGCACAGGTGCCCTCTGGGTCTGGACGGTTTTGTGCTTCTTCTTATTAGCTTGGCAGAGCAAATGTTTACTTTGATGACAGCTGACATGATATGATATGTGAAAAGATATCTGGTCAAGTACTGCTTCACCTGCTATCTCAGAGAAACCTCCTGTGAGTTATATGTATGCTTTTTATGATGGTGGTATATTTTATTACTCAGTACACACCTCCTCATCTGGGTCTGTCTAATGTAATATGTTACTATTTATCTTTTTTATCTGAAACTAGTGGCACTGTTAGTCTAAGACAAATTCTCTTGCAGGGGCATTAAGTAAGCCTACATCATATTGTTGCATATGATTTCTTTGTAACTGATATAAAAGTGTAAAACAACCTTATCAGCAAAGCACCAAGTCTCTCTTTTACAAGGGCTAAATCATTTTTTTCAGAATATTGCTCAATTTTTTTTTTTTTTTAAACCTAAAATGACTATTTAAAAAAATATCGTGTTTTGTAACAGCTAACCAGTTGGGGCTGAAATAGTCACATTCACACATAGCCTACAGAACATGCCAAGGATATTCTATTATAAGAGGGGTACAATGTATCAATATCAGGTGACCAGGTACTTTCACCCACTGTACCATATTAGATTTGAGTGTTAAAGTCCCTTGAAGGGCAATATATCTAGCACCAATTTCTGCAGGGAAGGGCCCCATACCTTTATCTGAAACCTTAAAACCCCCATTCCCATGCTGCCACAGTAATAAGAAGCAGCTTAGGGGGGGGAAAATACAATCTGGGCCCTTCATAATAATCAGACAGCAAAAGCCCCGCAATAAATCAAACAGACACAGATACAACTGAAATCCTGGATGACTTTAAACCACCAAGGCCCTTTATAGAATGACTCTTAATCCTATGCTCCATTCTACAGTAGAAGACTATGCAAAAAAAAAAAAAAAAAAAAAATGGTGGGATGTTATTTTAGTTGGCCTGAAAAATTGGCTTGTGCAGGTTTATTTACTTTACTTGAATACTGGTATGAGCCAGATTTTCTAAACACAGCAGGTAAACAGAGCAGGAAATCTGGGGCTATTTTGAAAGTCTGCTATAAGTCTTCTCAGCAACATAGTTGACACCAACAGCAGTGAGGCCATGTATAAATACCCGAGTGTCTGTTGGAAGCTATTGGCTTTACATAAAAATAGGCAAAGGTAATAGTGAATCATATTACACTCACACTTAATGTTCCTGCATGTCTATCATGACAATAATGATACAAACTGTCCAAGAGAGATACCTGCGTGGTTCATAATGCCGTTGCTCATTTATGACAAATATGTCAAAACTGACAAGCCTGGAAAGAATCATTGGGACAACTGGTGCTCTTGAAGTGTCTTAACAGGTCTTTTTTACTGCTTTTATTATTTTTTTAATATGCCCTAGAATACATTTTTTTCTAATTGCTACTTCCAGCAGAGAACACATACTAAAATATATTGAATTACACTGCAGGCCATAATAGTATAAATATTCTTTGCTTCTCATCCTGACAAAAACACTTTGACAGCGTAATTGACTGGCACTTGCCATTAGTGCAGAGCTTCTCTGTCTAAAATACCTGGCGGCATCCAGGAATTCAGTCTGATCTCATGTAAAGTCATTTCTGTAGAGCATATACTTTATGTAATATGTTTATGTAATATTTATGTAATCTGTAAAAGTACAGATTCAGTAGGATGAAGTGGTCAAAGTTGTAGTTGAAAGAGTTGAAACAGCTGAGGCAGTATAGGTGCAGTGCAGTATAGTAGCTGTAGTGGATGTTGGTCCTGTAGTTGGTGCTGATTGTGATAGTAGTACTTACTTTTCTTGAAGTACTTTAAATAGCAGCTGCAGTGGCTGAATCAGTTGAAACAGTAGAAACTAATAGTGGTACTAATAATGACTGATGTGTTTGAAGTAGATGAAGTAGCAGTCAGTGGTACCGTACAGCTGTGGAACAGGTGCAGGGTACATGTAAGTTTTTTTATTTTTTTGTTTGTTTGTTTTTATTTTTTCCCCTAGCTTTACATTCTAATCACTGAGCTTTGCTTGATATTTATTGTTCCGTGTTCTTCCTCTGTTCTTGTTAAAATTGGTTTTTAAAATCCATTTTATAACTTTTTTTCTGTCACACATCTTAGATTTTATGTTTTATTACTGACTGATTCCTAGTTTGATTACCTGATCATCAATGCTTCTGTAAAGTGCTTTCCAAAATCTGATATAGAAAAGGGTTTTATTATTATTATTATTATTATCATTATTCGATTATATCATATTTATCATAGCATAGTAACAACACACTGATTCTAAAATAAATAAATAAATGAATAAAATTGCAGGATAATTAAAAAACATATTTGACCATCATAGCATGGGGGGTACTAGCTGGCTGCCATGAATCCTTTTAGCCACTGGAAAAGAAATAAATGAAATAAATAAATAAATAACTAAATAAAACTGGAGGGATTTGGATGACAAAGTCGAGTTGGCCACACTGAAGCATCACCGGAGCCTGTTGTTGAGCCAGGAAAAAAAACTATCCAATCCTTAATTTGTCGGTCCTTGGGGCTGGAGTTGGAGTTAATGCAGTAAAGTAGCAGGTCTGGATCAGTTCCTACAGTGTTAGTCACCTAAAGCGGCTCTGGATTCTGTGACATGAGGGCTCGACTTGGGCACCACTGGACGAAATAATGTTAGTTGTCTTTTATCCTTAACCCTACCAAAGAGTAAATAAATAAATAAACAAATTGGGACCATAGTGCAAAAAATAAAATAAAATAAAATAAAATACATAAATAAATAAATAATAATAATGTCTACAAATTGTCTGCTACATATAAAATTCCTGTAATTTACTGCCACTTTTAGAAATCAGTAGTGATAGGCACACCTCCTCCTCCCCCCAAACACACAAAAAACACACAAAAAAGAAAAAAAATCACAGTGAGTAACATGAAGCTGTCTCCTTCTTCTCAACCCAACCTCACAGTTTCAAACCCAGTGTATGCCTGTAAAGACGAGGGTGAACTGGCTACATGTGATTTTCATAATTGTTTTGGCACATAGCTGCATCCATAATTGCATCCGAGATACACATCTGTTTACATGTCACTATCTTTGTCATACAAGTATTTTACTAATACACATGGGCTTGAACCCAAACATTGCTGCCTTCAGCTGTATTTTTTTTTCCTGTACTGCCCTGCCACGGATTACTGTAAAACCTTTCCAAGATATGGCATCATATAACATGCCTGATGCCTGCAGAGTCCATCTGTGCAAAATGGTGGCATCAGCCTGGCAGTGATCCTATTGTTGATATTGGCAAGAGAGCAAGAGGGAGGGAGGGAGAGGTGGAGAGAGAGCAGAGGAGGTTCAGTAGCAAGGATTATGCCAAGGTTAGGGTGAGACAAGATCAAAGGGAGAAAAGGAAGAGCTGACTTTCATTTTCACGTGTGAGGGCTTAGTTATGGAGGATTTTTCATTTCTTTTGCCAACAATTCTATCAGCGAGCAAAACTCAATTTTACTGTTTCTTTTCTAAAGAAAACTTGTATTTTTTTAACTAGTGGGAAAAGGAGAGAGAGAGAGAGAGAGAGAGAGAGAGAGAGAGAGAGAGAGAGAGAGAGAGAGAGAGAGAGAGAGAGAGAGAGAGAGAGAGAAGACTGAACTAAACCTAAAAATCTCACCTATTTTGTGGGTGAATTATTATCTCTCCAAGTATTATTCCATACACTGGAGTTGGTATGAGGCTTGTCTGAAAGTCTGTGGCCACATCATCATTTCTTTCAGTTTTGTTTTTGCATCTAATAGACTACATTAGCCTGGTATCCCAGAAGAAAAACTTGGGTGCTCCAAATATGGGAAATTGGGAGAATCACTTTTGCCAATGGTATAATGATGCAATTTGACACATTAAACTAATCTCAGTGTAAGCACTGGGAGGGGAAAAAAATCCAACCATGTTGCTATCTAAGTTTCTTGTGACTTGTTTGAAAATACTTTCCCTAAGTAATTATCAACCACATTTTGTAAACTTATCAAAGAGTGCCTTGCACAGTCCCTACTGACTACAGAGATTCTCATAATTTAATATTCACATACAAAAGTTGGCAGCATCTTAGTCATCTACCAGTAACTGGAGCATTTCAATAAATGGAATGTGATTGCCTAAATGGATTGTAATTGCTAGCATAATAGCTTAGTTATGCAGTCTGCAATTGTGATGAGCCAATGAAATGGATCTAATCAAAAACAATCTCTTAATTCACTTCAGTCTTAAGAATTTGACAGGGCATGGTGCTGGAAGCAAATGCTCGGGTGAATGACACAAGCATGTGTTTGAATCTAATTAGCTGTGTAATGTGAGATGTTGTGCTAGTCTGACTGTGTGGGGCAAAGTTTGCAGTGACATTAATTTGAGTCTACACAACAAACAGACAATGAGTTAAGTGAGAGCAACACAGACTGGTATTAAATGAAACTGACCCTGCAGCGCAAAGCCGAGTTTCTCCTTGTAAAGAGGAACGCTGCACGTCTGATACAACTGAATAATCACCCTCTGAATATTGTTTACAGTGCATTCTCAAAGCAAATACGGCTCAAAAGAAGATTCATGTACTTTCATCTCCGTTAGTGGTACTGATTCTGTATTGTTGATAATTGATAAAAGATCTCACTGTCTTGTTGTTGACTGTAATGTCATACCAACAACACACTCCCAAGCTCCATGTGACACAAGAGCCATCAAGGTCACAGCATGCACGCAATAAAAAGAAACAAATGCTATTGTCAGTGCCCCAGATGCTGCTCATTGTATTGCATCTATTTGCAGGTGAGCTGAATTTTTTATGCAATAACTCTCAGTTATGACCCAAATACAATGACATTATGATGAGGGAGTCATGTGCTGCAAGAATAAAAGCTTTGAAATTAGCCCGCACAATCCCATAACACTTTTCTCCTTTATCTTCCCGGAATGTGTCTTGCATTCCACTTCCCTCTCTTTAATTCAAGCGTACGTAAATGAGTTTTGCTCTAGTATACCAGTATATTTTAATGAGATCAAATCAAATTAACTTAAACCAATACAGTACACTAAATGGGCAGGAATTTGCCTTGCTGACATAAGTGCACAGACATTTTGACAACGTGTAGACTATCACAGTACATACTGTGCAGAGTGCTGAGGCTAATAAGATGGCTGACATGGCCTGAGGATAGATTTCAGCACCCCGGACAATGACACTTTCCTTAGAAAAGTAAACTTTAGCTTATCAAATCCAAGAATGGCAACTTCTTCTGGAGAGAATATACTTTGCAAGTTGGATTGGAGAGAACATACTGCTCTTTAGCTTGAGATGTGCTGTGTGCTTGACATTGTACAATTATATACTGTAAGAACCACTGATGGTTGCTTTTTATAGCTGAATCTTGGGACATTCATTTCTCGCAATGAATCTTGGGGCTTCTCATTCATGCTAATTGGCGAAGTCATCATCAGATGCATCCTCTCTTGACTAGCAAGTAAATGTCCAGAATCTTGTATTGGCATGCTGCAGTTATTAGATATCAAATGCATCAGGGAGGCTACACTAATGCACTAATGCTAACATGTACTGAGAAGGACCTTACGTGAGGGTATTACTAGTTACTACATTGCATTTCTTGTGTAGTATTATTGTTTAATTCTGTTTTTATGTTGGCAGATTCAATAGACACAATGCGTAATGCAATGAGAGAAATTGCAGTGCACAAAAATACGGCTACATTGGAGCTTAATGGGAGAAAGAAGAGTGCTCTCTCTCTCTCTCTCTCTCTCTCTCTCTCTCTCTCTCTCTCTCTCTCTCTCTCTCTCTCTCTCTCTCTCTCTCTCTCTCTCTCTCTCTCTCTCTCTCTCTCTCTCTCTCTCTCTCTCTTCTGTGCTGGCATTCTCCCTGTATGTCTGTTTAAAATTGCTGTAAATTGGTGAGTCTCCAAAGAGGCTCCTGTTGATTATTTTTAGGGGCTGTTGTGAAACCTGACAGCTAATGCAGTATTGTGGCTGTGTTCAGTGGATTAAATTTTGGCTACATTAAAAAGACATGGCCCCATAAAGGCAAACTGCCAATTCAAGGTTTTAAATAGTGTTAATGTGTCTTATGCTGGAATGGTCCTTTAGCATTCACCGCTGCGTCAAGTCCAGAGATGAGCAATACGTGTCATTATTTGATAAACCCACTTACATAAAGTATATGCGTACAAGCCTCGCCTAAGTAAACCGCATGGTGGTTGGCAACTCTCCTTCCAGAAGGCGAGTGACTAGAGATAGGTGGTAAGGTACAAGTGACCACATGGGGAGAACAGTAATTTTCAAATACCAACAACACTCAACCATTTTTTTCACCTATCCTCAAGTGATAATGAGCTCCTGCCAGATGGTCTGGTAAACAAGACTTTTCAATTGCTAACAGCTATGTGCATTCAAACAGCGTTACAAACAGTAGCCGCAGATGTAGAGCGAAATACACTGACCAATAGTGCAATGGTTCAATGGTTCACAAGTTTTACTGAATAGAATAGAATAAAATATGCATATGATAAATTCTGAGCATTGGAGAGGATTTCTAAGGCTGACCTCTATCATAGTATTCAATATCTATGGGATACAGGGCTGTGCAGCCATTGTGAGAAATTTATAACTGTCCAAACACACTTAGGCAGTAATAAGTCACAACGTAATTAATAGTTAAAGTTGTGGTTTATGGCCAGTTCAGCTGGATAGTGGTATGTTCGGAGATGATTTATAGGTGTTAATGATTTGAAACGGGTGAGTCACAGTAGATGGAAGCTAAAAAAAAAAAAAAAAAATCAGTCATTTTACTTATTTATTCATTTTTGCAACAGAACTGATACATGCCTGGCTTGACATATCTGATGGCAGTCCTCCCTGTTCTGGTGTATATCCTACATCCTAAAAGAAATGATGAGGTATAATTCTGATACTCTTCAACAATCTACAAGATACACTTTGGTTGAATATTTAGTGTGATACGTTGTAGGTCTACATTTGGAGTCTCAGATAAAATTGCAAAAAATATACATATATAAAAAACTGATATATATATATATATATAATTTTGTTGGGATCAAGTTGGGATCACCACATCACACAAATCATAATATGAGATATGGCAAACCATGGTGTTGCTCTTGTAATGCACATGCTTGACTACAGTATCTCCTCCTCATTAGAGCTTGTTGCTCTTGTGGTGATGCAATATTGGCAGTTTCGAGGGAAACTGGCGCCGGCATCCCACACAGTGAATTAGTCAGTTCTTAACCCTGACACTTCCTTCTAGCCTCCCATTTCTCCTCTAATTACCATTCCTTCCCTGCCAGTAATTAAGTTGTCCCACAGTGGGGGCTGATTACCACTAGGTTGGAAAGGGGAAGTGGCATTGAGTCCCCCCCCAGATCAGCCCCTATTGATTCTCCCAAAATTGCCGCTCAGAAAAGCAGATCAACACTCAGTATCTGCTCCAGAACTTTGATTGTAATTGCAGTATAGCCTTGGGAGAGCAGTGTGCCTTTAGTGTGTATGTGTGTGCAGGCGCATGTGCATGTGCGCAAACGTGCACGTGTGCGTGTGAATGTGTGTGAGAGAGACAGAAAATGTGTATTTGTTTGCACATGTTAGTATGTGTATGTATTGAGGGAGACAGGGGTGTTGAGATGAAATGACGGAAAATGTGGGGCATGTATTTTTCTATGCCCCACAGCAAACACTGCTCACAAACATTTGCTCTCCCGTGCATTTGTTTCTAAAAGTAAAACTGCTCAGCTGGTGCACAGCGCTGACAACGGCAACGAGAGAAAATAATGTAAGTGACCACAGACCCGCAGATGGCTAATGAGATGTGATTTCCTAAGTATGCTTATGGAGGAAAAGAAAAACAAGTGTGGAGAGAGAGAGAGGATCAGTAAAGGCAAGGGAAGAGTACTGTTTTGTGAGGTGGCTTTTTAGAAAGAGACATTTTTGGAATTTTTGCTTTTACTTGCTAGTTGCTAGAACGGGTGGTGGTGCCATGTGACAAAGGTCCCAGGCAAGATTTGAACCCAGGATCTTGCAGCTAGCCTACACGTTATGTGCCTGAGCCATCTGAGCCACCAAAGTCCCTCTGTGAGGTGACTCTCACACTGACTCTGACCTCGCTGTCAGCCTACCTGTCTGCCCTGTCTCCTGCTTTATGATAGAGAAACCAGTGGCCCGTCATCCATTTCTCTATCATGCGTACTTCCCTGTCATGCACTTTTGGCCCTCTCCTGTTTTGCTCTCTAGTGCTGCCTCAGACCCTTCAAGTCTGTTCTGTGTCTCTTGAATTCCTGACTCACTCTCTTTCTGCAGCTACTGCTTGTTAAATTAAACATTGCCCTCAGACTCTCTCAGCAAATCTGCCGACTGCATCTGAATGACCCGCCCCTCTCTCTATCCAATTACAGATGGCTGATCCAAACTAATTCAAGACCTGCCAAGGACAAAAGATATGCCTTGTCTGTGGTAAAAACAAATCGGGCCCAGATCGGCTCTCTCTGATAAACATTCACACTGATCACTAGGGGATTCAGAGACCACGTTTCAATACATTTTTGTCCTGTCTCAATCAATAGACACTCTTTGTTGTCAAAGAATGATAACATATTGCATCACTGCAGCAGACAATGCAGCATTCATTACAAATGAAGAGAGAGTGCGAATGAAACAAAAAAAAAAGTTGAATAAACGGTGAAGTGGGATTTAATATGCAGGACTATCTGTTTGATGAACAGTTTAAAGGGGAGGCTAACTAGACAAGGATGCTTGCATATGCAAAGTAGTGTCACAGATCATTCATAGAGTAGTACAGATCAAGTGACTGTCTGTGGACTGATTAGAGGGAGGAATAATTAAGCTGATGAAGAAAGCGTTCAATTTGAGATGTGCATAATCTCCTTACATTAAACAAATTGTTCTATAATGGGCTGGCCCATTAATGAGGACGCCTTGTCTCCACAGGCAATTTTTTTTTTAAATTTCATATTATTACTTTCAATGTCAAAATATGAGACATTTGGGCGGGGAGTCATATATTCTTGGTAAAAAAGCATTTTTTGTGATTAAGTAATTTGATGCACTAAATGCTACAGGTCTATTCCATTAAAATATTTAGAGCATTGTAGGATCATGAATACTCTGTTGGAAGAGGAAAGTGAAACAAACAAAATGTAAATTAAAGGAAATAATTGTGGGATCACAGGAGTTAGCGCCATGCGATAGTGTGGGTTGCAGCACTGACTTTAAAAATTGACTTAAATAGATTAATTCTGAAGCTAATGACAGATGACTTTGGGTGCTGGCATAATGTAAATATTTCTTTGATGAAGCCAGAGGCTGTGTAGTAGAACAAATAAGCAGAGAGGGGTGAAGCCTGTACCAGCAGAAAGGGCCAAGCATGCGGTCTCATATAGCCAGATAATGGAACATACACTGGCTGTTCACATTGATTGTAACAAGCATTTTATGGAGCAAAATACTATAGAGGCGCCTGCACACCTTGTGTTTGTTACTCTCTTCAGGTACATAGAAAAAGAAGTCACCAGTCTGTGCTGGGATACCGAACGTGACTTAACTGGATATGTCTAACCGTAACCCTACTGTTTTGCATAACAATAACCCTTAACCCTTTACCTAATCATAACTTTGGGAGCTGGGCTGGTGCAGGTGCCCGTGCCAGAGTCCACTTACTGTCTTCCGGGAAGCACTACAGGGGCTTTTGCACACCTTATCCTTGCTACTTTCTTGTGAATAGGTGTGTAGAAGTCCATCAATGAAGAAAAGTAGTAGGTGCCGCAAGCTGTCTTCAAAATGACACCTAAATCTACTTACTGAAAAAAAAAACTGCAGAAAAGAACCCTCAAAAGTCAGAACAATTTTCTGTAGAGCAAGGCATAATTTCCTTTCAAAACCTTTCATATGAAAGATATAGCTCATCACAGGCACTTATCTATGAGTCAAGATATCTAGGGAAGAAGAGTGTTTCTGTGGCAGCCATAGCAGCTGAGTTCACTGAAAATGACTATCAATCAGCTAATATCCCATTATGACTGACGTGCCCTGAGGTCAGTCATTGCCTGAGACTATGCCATATGACACACCCATTTCAGTATGTTCAGATATCATCTACATGACATCTAAGTGATAAGCACAAGAGAGTTTGGCATGTTGCGAAGTAGCCATTGTGACTAAAGCACACACACACACACACACACACACACACACACACACACATGGATTTGTGTGTATGTTTACCTGTTTACCCCGTACTGCATTCAGTTGCACTGGTGTACTGGTTGTTTTTAAGGTCTAGAGAAAACCTGCCTATAGAGGGCATCAGAGTGCACATGGTGTGTATTCAGGGCTCAAACTGTGTCCCCGCCGCCCCCACCCCCTTTGGTTTGTTGGTATATAGGCTGATAGCCTTGAACAATCGTAACACTTGAAATATTACTGTACAGTAAATAAATCTATAAATTAGTTGGCCACACATGCACACACACAAACCATGATTACATATGTGCACACACGCACACATACAGATAGATATAGATAACTGTCATTAATTCAGATATTTAAAATGTTTCAATTTATTGTTTAAGAAAAAAAAAATCCACAACACATCGTAAGGATTTATTAAAAAACCTGGATAGGTTTACAGGTTTCGATTCTGTCTGACAAACGCTGATCAATGAGGGCCATGCCATTTTCATAAACATTTTATTCCAAATAACAACCTCCATCTTGCTCCTTTGATTACAGTGCAGTGCTGATTTGAAACCTTTAAAATGCATTAATGGTTGCCAGATTTGCATTTATATTGGATTTTCACTCAGCTACACAAGAACCTGACAGAGGCCCATGAACAAAGACCAAACTGAACACACATCATCTGAAACACATTCGACCCCATAATGGAGTACAAGCAACAGCACGATAGATGCTAAGGTGAGTAAAACAGCCCGCTGAGTTTCACCACTAACTTAACCATGTATTGATACACCTGATTCAACTGCAGGCAAGAAGTGCAATACACAGCAATAAATGAAAATGCCTGTCTTGTGTCTGAAGGATGCCATGCAGGAAATGCATACTCATGGATACCAACCGAATAAAGGGGAGGAATAAACAATACTCAGCTTGGAGACCACAATCGACAGCAAGATGGTGGCAACAATTACTTAGCTAAAGTAATCCAATCATCTCTTAGAGTCTCACAAGTCTCATGGGAGAGGTTAATCGGTGCATTGCAGTGTGTCTTTTCCCTTCAAATGACAGTGACCTTTACAGATTACTAGATAAGAGGCTGGCAGAACCTAAATCTGTTTTTAGCCTTCAAAAACAGGCACAGTGTGCGTGTTATTAAAGATGGGGAAGATTTGTTTGTTGCTGATCAGGTTGGCATTGTCAAGGCAGTATGCCTCCAGGGTAATCTCTCTTGATAAGAGAACCTGAAAGGAATGGATGCTTTGTCTCTCTGAAAATCTGATTCAACCACTTTCCACCACTAAATCGCCACGACAGAGGAAGCCCCCAGGGAAATTTACAAAGCGATTCAGTCTTCATTGCTGGTTAGAGTAGAGCCGGGGTTTGGCAATTATGTGCCATCGAGGGCCCCGAGTACGCAACTTTTCATTACAACCAAACACTGCACCAGGTTATTTCACTGATTTGTTCCTCCTCTATCCAGTTGAAGGTGTGCTAATCAGTGAAATCCCCTGGTGTAGCTCTTGATTGGAATGAAAGCCTGCATACTCACAGCCCTTTATTTAACTGTTTATTTGCTTGCTTACTTCGGACATCCATTTATTTATTTTATTTACTCACCCAGCAAAGAGTATTTTTTATATATATGAAGTAGATGAATCTTAAACTGCGAGCACTGTTCACCTTTGGGTATTTGTCATAAAAATGTCCCTGTCAAAGCGATCTTTGAAACAGATTTGGAACACTATCACAGTTGCTTTAATAAATATGGATTGTGGAGTTAATTATGATGTTGCCAATTGGAAGCGTTTAATTTCAGTTAGTGGCATCACTTAGGAACAGATAACAAGGTAGGCAACAGATTAACCTAGGCTATCATACAGCCTAAAAATACCTGTAATATTTCTGTAGTATGCTGTAGGTCTCAAGTTCAAGGTCTCACGTCTTTAGAGTGAAAACCTGCATACAGTCAGCTGAGATCTGGGTTACACAAATTGATCCTTACACTCCATTTTGGTATTAACAGAGTCATGTCTGTCTAGTATAATCAAGGGATGATAATAACTGTCAAAGGTTATAATATTTACAGAACCTACGTGGAGTTGCCATATTTACAAAGTTGTTTTGCAGTATATTTATTTCACTCCATATCCTCATCCAAATACGTTTCATAAAATAATGCTGAGCTACTGACAACTTTGTAGGTTTAATAATGGTATATGGATCACCTGAACTGGTTGTTACAGATTTATTGAGCCTGGATTGATTATATTCTAAACTATTGTACTCAACTAAATCTGACCTGGCTGACTTGGCCCTACCCCAACCAGATATGACTGAATAATAATCCTGATAATTCAACACTACTTGATCTAATACTGACAAGTAGGCTTCATAAGTAGTGTTTTTTTTTTTTTTTTTTTTTGGTCTTTGGCCACCGTCAGACTGCTCCCCCTTGAACCAAGACTGCCTCTGCTGACAGCTCTCATCTTGGCTTCACCACTGGAGGAAGTATTCCTAAAGGAGGTATTCCCAATGTCTGGAAAGCACCACAAGTCTCTGGATTTACATCACCCATTTTTCGTAAAGCAGACAGTTACAGCCCAATTTCAAAGATGTCTTTCCAACATTTTCGAATGAATGATCAATAACCAGGTTAATTCATTCCTGGATGCTCATCGCATGTTGAATCAGTCAGACTTTAGGCTTGGTCATTGCATCTGTCTGCAGCATGTAGAGACATCAGTGATACTGTTTATTCACTGGACGAAAGTGAGCTCCACCTGGTCAGATTTATTCATTCATCAAACATTTTTGATACCTCTGACCACAGCAAGAAGCTACAGTGCTCTGATTTGGAAAGCAGCAACAACAGAACATCAGTGTAAAATTTCCTGAAAAGACATAAATTCTGTATCAATATGCTGACCATCTAGCAATATGCTTACCAGTATGCTTTCACCATAACAGTTTCTGTTTCAATGCTCTCATACTGTGTCTGCGGCTCATTTGTCTGATTGGGCAAGTTAGCTAATGATAGACAGATGGTTGATCCAATCATCTGCTACCAAGTTTTTTGTAAACACCTGTGGCTGCTCTCCCTTTTCCAAACAGTTTGAATCCAAAAGTGCCAAGACAGTTCTGTGAAGTGAACAAAAGAAAAAAAAAAAAAAAAAATCAGACTATGATTGTGCCAGGCTAGTCGCTTTTTGCCTGTTTATCTGCTTACTCACAGCTGGTCATTTTTATGCAGACGACTTTATCATTTACTCATCTATACCCTCGCTTACTGTCATTCAGAAAACACTAATTGATCATAAGTGTATGGTGAGCTCAACCATTCCATTCCATTTCAATCCAAATCCAATGCTATTCAGTGAATCAAAAGAAAAATGGTGTGGAAATTTTAAAATTTGTTCTATGGACACTGTAATACAGAGAACACAATGCTCTACATAGGAAGATGAAAATTTACCATTTGAATACACATCCAATAATTGGTATAAAATAAATAAATAAATAAATAACATTTAAATTGTGTGTTCGATCGAAACAAAAATTTTTAGTGCAGTCTTCTAAAATGGAACTAGTCAATGCAGCAATTTTTAGCCGTACAAGATCATGCAGATGTAATTTACATGCCTGCATCTGCTGTTGCCCTTAAGTTACTTGATGCAGTATATCATAGTGCACTCAGATTTATTAGTGGTGACAGCTTCAGACCTCATCACTGCATTATATATGAGAAAGCTGGCCTGACCTCACTTAGTGTATGGAGGGAACATCACTGCCTTATTTTATTTATTTCATTATTTTTTACAAAGCAATACAAGAAAAGCTACCTCCCTATATTTGTTCTTTTACAGTCTACACCCCTTAAACATTATTCCTTGTAACCCCCATATGAAAACTGAATCATGATCTCCTTAAACTGGGCACAATAATTAATATTTGGGATATAAGGTTCCTTTACAATGAAATGCTATGCAATAAAATCATTTTCCCAATTGGGAAATTTGTTGTATAGTCAGGTTAAATAGACATACAACAAGAAACATATAACACCATAAATCATAACCCTAGAAACATTAAAAGAACCATTAAAAGCAACTACACAGGTCATAAATCAGCAAATGAAAATTCCTAAAACACACACACACACACACACACACACACACCTGCTGCAGTTCACTACAGCAGCAGTGCCCTCTAAGCACTGAACCTGGGCTCTGCAAGAACAGTGTTTGCTTTTCAAAACATAAGATTTTTTTTTCATCCGTTTTTTATCCATATAACAGAACAAATTACCTGTATTGATCCTTCTACAATAGATAGACACAATTGCTCACCCCCACCTTACATGTCATGATTAAATATTTACTAAGCTACTCTTTTGTCATGCTGAAAACCATCATTTAACACCTTCATGCACTGCAAAGCACAAATGTAAATTGCATGATGTGTAGAACAATCACAGCTTTCCACTTTATCCTTCCATGAACTTGACAGACGAGCAGATCTGCTTTGTTTGACAGTTCTGTAGATGTCTGACAGATGTGACTGTATATATTCACCTTTAATTTTTAATGAGAAGCACATCATATGTTTTACAGTATTTATGCAACACCGAATCGTCTTGTCATAAGCAAAAGGGATATCTTGCATTGATGGCTGAATTTGATGCAACTAATGGTGTGAAGGGAAAACAAGAGGAGCCAACTGGGCCCTGCAACCCCACCACCAACACTCTCCAACATGCAAACACACTCTCTGCTGTTATAAATCACTTCAGCATCACAAGCTACACACAACGTGTCTGTGGAAATTGGTTTCAAAAGCTCTGCCTCTGAGATTCATACCTCTGTGCAAGATCCCACTGTGTCAAGCTACACATTATGCAAATGTATTGTTTACTGTTCATATGACAATATCAAGGCAGGGAAGCCACGAGGGACCAGGGGCTGTGGCAAGTTACCCAGAGAGATTAAGGAGAGAGAGGACAGCCAGTGAAAGTAATGCCAAATGAATGTAACAAACAAATCTCTTACTCTGTCTTCCTCTCTCTCTAACTTGGAGACCATAGACTGAAGAGTAAGTGCAAGAAAATCAAAGCACATCACTCTGTGAGAGGAACTTCCCTGCCATCATTTCTCTCTACCTCAGCCTTCCTCAGTCAGCTGTGAGGAGATTTGCAATGCAAAGTGACAGAGGGAAATAAATGGTGGATATTATACACTTAAAGCACGCCAAAAAAAACTTTTTGGTGCCAATAATGGAGCAAAACATCACAGCTGCTAATGATGGAGGAAAACATTAAAGTTGTGTACTGACAGCTGAATCAAGGATTGCCTTTTGTATGACAAAGTGTGCACATTTTCAACAATCACATCACATTTAAAACAGAATGTTGGACAGTTTTTTTGGTGGTAGGATACCTCAAGACATTGTCTCGCAATGTCTCATTAACAAATGAGCTGTTTTTATACTGAATATAAAATGTTATGATGTGTGCAGCAATAAATTAAGTTTAACTACTTATTAATTATTAATAAGTAGTCCAAATAAATAGTCTGTGGTCTAAAATTACTATTAACTACAGTTTAATTAACTATAAATTTAGCATTTATTAATGATGGTTATTATGAAGTGTCACCAACAAATGGTGACACTTCATAATAACTTCTGACTCCATTATTATAATTAAGTATCCACTATGCAATATTAATACCAGAGCTGAAGAGAGCTGTTGTGTCAACTGTTTTCAGGAGCTAATTTGACATGAGTCATGGTGATGGGGAACCATCAGAGACATGATTAGGCTGATCACAAGTGAGCTGTTTTTATACTGAATAAACAGTCAACAGGCTATGTTGTGTCTTGACTACTGTCACTGTGAGTGTGCTCAGCTGTGGAACACCAAGGCAAGGACTCGGTCAGCTGAGACTCGGTCAAGTTGAGCTCATTCAAGACGTTAGACTTGACTGTAAATTTAGATGACACTCAGTGACACTTGGATGACGTGTTATTTTGTGGTCATTCTTAGATTGCCTTGTATTATTTCTTGGACTCATTTTTGGCACTCACATTCTGTTTTGTTTGTTAGAGTGGTAGTGGCAAATAATATAAATGTTCATGCATGTAACCTGCCTGTCACACTACAGGCAGGTATACTATATGCAAGAACTGTGACAATACAGACAAGAGGACGCTCTTTGCTTTGAGCTTATAGCAAAATGCGATATGTTATTGTGCGGACATTCACAGTTCCCCTACAGCGAGTTCAACAACACTGATGCTACTGCTGAATTGACCATACAGCAAAAAAACACACCCCCACAATGCAGACTGAGCGGCGATGATTAGCAAGTCATCTACAAGTGAACAGATGGTGGGGTAGCAGTGTCAAACAGTTTCAATTTCCATGCAGCCTTGGCTGACTATTTGCAGGCACTTGATGTACATACATTAGCTCTGGTGGTTTTATTTTCTTGGTCTCAGATTTTCACATTTAATCCCTTGTGTAATCCTTCGTGGATGTAAAGTTTTGGGGTTTGGGAAGTGCTGTGTTACCTTACAGCAGAACCACTGTGTGTCTTGCCCATACCCTTGACCCGTGATCTTCAAAGCCCCCCCACACCCTCAGTCTTTATGGAAATCTATGTGTAGTCTAGACTGTACATAGATCTCTGGCTGGACATTAACACACACGTGTTCCATTTGGGCATGACAAAAGCGGTTCCCTTTTCTCTTACACACAACATTTAATCCAAATATAGCAAAGTAAAAGGGTAGCCCTAGGTAGCAAACAATGTTGAGTCATGATGTTATTTCAGTACCATGGCTGGTGGATGGATTTTACTATTAACTTGCGCAAGCCTCAGCCAGATGAAGGATAAACTGGTCAGACAGATTACACTAGTGGGGCAAGCAACCAAGGATATATTATCAGATAAATATTACAGAGAACAAATAAATACACACTTTGAAATTCAGTGATGTTGGGTGGCCACATACAGCCACACAGCCATATGTCGGATCGACCCACACGCATGACATCACACTAAGAGCCAAGCCAAGCCATGGCCACTGGCAGGCCGTAGAATATGATCACAAAGACACAGCTGTCGAACAAGCAGCAGCAAACAACACAAATCCTGAAAAAGACCAGCTAACGATAGCCAGCGTCTATGAGAGAAAGACTCAAGATAAAGATACATAAGTGGAAGGCGGAACAAAATTATAGTTACTGCGGACTCTGGATTGGATTAAAAAAAAAAAAGCATAGTAGTATAAAAATACCATAAAAATGATAATAATTAAAAAAAAAAAACGCATCATTTAAAAGCAACCATAGAAAGGCTTTACAAAAACAGCAACTTTTTTAGTACATGCCTGTCACGAACATTAAACAACTTACCGATCCAATCCAGCAAAAGAGGAAATGAAATCCAAATGGTATGTCCAAATGAAAAGCATAATGTCTAATGTTCAAAAACTCAAATATGAGCAAAAGCTAGTTAAACTTGAACTTGACAGGATGAGCATGTCAGCTATCAGACCTGGCTCCTGATGACACATCATCTCTTAATTTTAACATCACTGCTGAACTTAAATTCAGTAATACTCAAATCTTTGTGAAAGCAGCCAGGGAAACAGAGAGGATTTCAGACAAAAGAACAGCTAAAACTGCACGAACAGCAGCATACACTCTCTACATCAATTTAACATAGGCCTACATGGAGATAAAGTTAATAGTCAGCAAAGTGTCCTCTTCAATATTCTCCACTATTTTTGTTTGTTTGTTTGTTTGTTTTGTTATGAATCCTAGATCAAACTAACCAGATTAAATTTTAACTGAGTGTAGGCATGTTACAAATGAATAGTACAATGCTAAGGGAAATGTTGATAGCCACATGCTGACATGTTGAGATTTTAAGAAATTATAACCATTTGAACACTGGTTATGGTGTGATAACAACAAAGACTCCAGTACCCATAATGCCTTGATTTATCCTGTATCCATTTCAATAAGCCAGTCTTTGGTTTGCTGTATATATTTATATGGTGGTCTCTTAATCTGAATTATCTATAGACTTCAATCATTGTAATTACTCTTTTTTCCATTTTGTATTTTCTTAATGTATTTTCTTTTATTATTTTCATTCTTATTTATCTATTTATTTATTTTGAATGTATCTAATAGCTCATGAGTCTTGATAAAGTCAATGATGCAGAACCCTGGAGGTAAGTGTTGTGTTTCTTTATTATGTCTTGTTTTAGTGTGTCCCTATTTGATTGTCATGATCTGTTTTGCAACCGTGTCATAATGTCATATTTTTAATGTGTGAGTTTTCTGTGTAGTTTTTTGTCAGGGACTGTTTTGGAAGTTTGTGGTACTCCTGTGGTACTTTATGTAGTAATTTTGTAATAAAAAAGTTAAAAGAAAGAAATTCAGCAGTTGGATCTCACCAGGCCGGATATGATTTGAATTCACACTTCAGTAAAATGTGTGATTGCACTGGATTTCATTATCCTGTACAACATATAAAAAACAAATTGAAACAGACATTCCTGGGCCACCGCAGTGGTTTTCAGCGCTCGTGAGACCATCTTCCTTTATTAAAAATGTTGAGCACTGGGCTGCCCATGTGGCTCATCGTGTAGAGCGCGTACCATATAATAATAAGGCTAAACCGCAGCGGACAGGGTTCAAATCTGGCTCAGACCCTTTGCTGCATGTCATCCCCTCTCTCGGCCCTGTCTGTCCTGTCTCTCTCCACTGTGAGTGTCTAATAAAGCAGAAATGCCAAAATAATCCTAAAAAAAAAAAAAAAAAAATGTTGAGTAGTGGAGATATTCTGTGCAAGGAGTGCACTAATGAGAAGGCAGCTATGGGGGTGTGCTTTTAATGATACTATTGTGCTCCTGCATGCATCATCTGTTCCAGCAGAGAGGATGGCATGGGTGTGCGAATGTAGCCAGCACAGGTGGGCCTATATTGTCCACGCCTTCACAGATTCCAACTGGATTATTAATTTTTAATGCACGCATTAGTGAATGCCTACCTTTGTGTCCCTGCAGCATTGCCTTGACCGTCAACCCATTTATCTCTGGGCGCCGATGTCTGTGGGCAAATGAGTGACTATTGTGCTCCGGTGGTTGTTCATGAGCTCCTGATACGGTGGCAGTGCTCATTTGTTTGGTGTGAACAAAGCATCATTGGAATATATTGTCCATGAGGATTTGCATGCCCTCTACATGTGCTACTTTTACATAAGCCATGCTAACACCTGGTTTCAGTGCTGCTGCAGGCCTTACAACCACCATCTTCCATCTTTTTTTGCAGAGAATATAACATTTAATACCAATGGAACATCAGTGCAACCTAACTGCAACTTGTGCTTGTCCAGTTTGCCACTTGCATCCTGTATGCATCCTGTAATGTAATTAGATATCAGAAATACAATATAAGTCACATGAAGTGACATGGAATAACCCTAGCCAATGTCACCTTGCACTTGGTGTTAGTTGGCTTTATTTGGTTTTCTGATTATTGCCCTGATGCGATGTCTTGCAGTTTACAGCTGTGGAAGTTTTTGTGTTGCTTTGTTTTTCGGAACATAATTCCTCCTTTTATTCTCAGTTTTGTTTACACATGAGCTCAGTCTGTACACTGACTGGGCTTGGCCAGATAGTGAAGGAGCCGCTAACCAGATGCATTCAGCATCTGTGTCTGTTGGACAGAGACTGGGAAAAAGCAGCACCAGGTGGGTGAGAAGTCATCACTCAGCTCAGGAAGCAAGCAAATAATAAAATTTTTCATTTATTATACTCTGCTTCCAGACCAGTCACCAGCCCCAGCACTTAGAAGCCAAACAGGAATCTGTCTGATTCTTCCAATTAGTCACTTGGCATTTGCTTATTTGCTGCGGTGGGAGTTGCTGATGTGGTGTCATCTCACTGGCATAGCGCTCGCATGTAGGCACCATATTTCAGCTCCAGTATTTACCATCATCCCTGTACCCACGATTTTGGGCAATTACCAGCCATACATTATCTTTTAGCCACAGAACTTGTCAAATCAACATTCCAGGATGTTGGAGGTGGTGGCCATTTTTGTGTGTACTGTTGCCATGCTACTGCTAAGTTAACTTCAGCCCACTGTATAAACCGAATTATGGCAAATCGCTGACTCATTGACGTGACAGGAGTTGCAGCAGGGACCAAGACAACGGAAAGCAATCTTGCTGCCACTGGGGGCTAAGAGTTGTTAGACAGATTGGGTTTGAGATAATGTCTCTTTCAGCTGGTGTCCATCAGGCATTTTTTTAAAAAAAAGGAAGAGGGGTATCATCATTTTTAGGCAATTTTTCATGATAAACTGTTTTCTAAACAACAAAACTGACAGGTTTCATCCTCCAGCCAATATGAATGCTGTAAATTTCATGGCAATCCAATAAATAGATTACCAAATAGGTCATTCATTGTCCAGGGCTCTTGGACATAGAATCAAACAAGTAATTTTGGGAACAGTCATTCATTACTGAAGCCAAGCTGGCGATTGGCTGGTAGTATTGCTGGCCCCTCCCTCATCCGTTTGATATCTCTGATATGTTTTTTTAACAGTCAGATTATTTCTCGCTGGGAAATTTGCTGAGTAGCAGGGGGTACCTCCACCATCTCTGATCAGTTCTTTTATTAATTAATAACTACAGCCACAGGCAACACATCTACACAGTTCTCAAGCGGCTGTGACACACTTTACGCCCCTACTGACTTGCGCTGTCACTGTGGTTTTCGTCATAGCAGCTAACCATGGTGTATATTTTATGCTGTACTTGCCAAATGGCCAGACAGTGCAATGACTGCACTGTTCCACTCAGGTGCTGTGCTTTTACCTCTGCGTTGAGGTAATCATCCTGCTTCTTGTCATGTAAAACTGAGTGCTCGGGCACAAAAATAGCAAGACTTTCACTGGCCATTTCGAGTAACTGCGCTACAATGTTCGGAAAATGTGACATCTATATAAAGTAAAAGTTTTTTTTTGTGCAGGTAGGCATTTTTGCAGACAGAATTCCACAAAAAGTAAAGGGGCTCCAGATTTTTGTACTGCGACAAAAAGTTCCTCCCTGGTGTGCAGGCATCAATTACAACTCATTAAATCATATTTTAATTTGTGAGCTCAGTATGAAACACTTTTTCATAAACCACATCACAAAGAGCTAGTTATCAGGATGCTGGCATAATCATATAGATTTTCAGATTGTTTTTCACGTTGACTCCATATTATTTTGCAAACTGGAAAGTTGAGGGCTAAACTTTGAATAACTTTAATAATTCCCATTGTAAATATGTTTTATACGATTGCCAAATGGTGTATGTTCTCCACTGTTTAAACTGTGCAACGTTTAACACAATACGCACAGTACAGTGACTTTGTGTACTGGCACAGCACTTCTCCAAGTACCCTGCATCTGTCTATGCTCAGCACTGGCTAATGACCATGATAAGTGAACAATACCTTTTAATAGCACACTTTAATAACACACTTAGTTCAACGCAATCAAGATTCAAAGGCTACAAAGTTGGACTAGTTTTTCATAACAGATCGAAAAGCTTCTTGATAGGAAAATGCAATATAGATGCATTCATCTCATTAAGTTTGGAAGCTTAAATGGTAAACAAAACAAAACAAAACAAAACAAAACAGAACAAAACAAAAAAACACTCCTTTAAACCTGTAGCATGCCAATAAATACATAAATAAATAAATAAAAAATAAAAACATGATGAGGTTTTGGTAACCAAACCCTCAAAGTAACTGAAGCAGAGTGTCTTTAAAACCCTGTGCGGCATCAGTATGCAGGATGAAAGTGAACTCACCTATAAATTTTATATCTGGTTGTAAATCCTTGGCGGAATCTTTCCACAAAGGAGAGGTAACTCCGAGAGTGGTGGAAAGGTCCACGGTCAGAGATGAGCCAATCATATTGCTTGGTGACATGTTGCTCAGTGGCCAATGGGTCCTGGCGGGAAGACTGAACTGTTATATGGTCCCATATAAACAGGAAGCAGATGACCTCAATAAACCTCCAGTTCATGCTTTTTTTTAAGCCGCTCTCTGTTCATTCTCGCTCCATTCTGTGGAGACCTGTCGGGAGAGAGAGCAAGAGGGAAAGAGGGAGGGAGAAACAGAAAGAGAGCTAACATTATATACTATTTAAAAAAAAACACACACACAGGAGCTGGTGCAAGAGAAATTACGCAATAGAGTTAGGGTAATTGTGTTGGCATTGAATGATTAAGATAATGCCCTCGTCACTGTCAGTTTGCTCTGACATGGCGTATAAAATTATTTCTTGCTCTTTGTCAGCTTCCTCAACTCTCATGTTGCCCCGGAGTTTTCAGAAGGCCCCACAGATTGTGTGTATCCAGAATAACGAGGAATGTTGCCCTTTTGCTGATGAGCATGAATTACATCCTTGGTAGTGTGGCCTTCATTTTCTGTAGACTAATTGGTGCCATGATAAGTTCAGACAAGGTTAAAAGGCTGCTTTATGATATGTTATGACATCCAGCTGCTAATGTGGGAGAATGCCATCTCCCTTCCCCCACGGTGTCAATTACTGATAAAAGAAACGACTATCGACCCGGGGTGCCATGGATTGTTGGAAATCATGTGGTATGAAACACTGATTCTTTTGTAAAGCATAAAATGAGCCCTCGCTTTGCTTGCACTGAAGGTGATACTGTATAGAGACTTAACAAAGTGGAATTATTGCTGTCAGTGTTACTAAATAGCTCTGTTACACCTAAGAGGACCCGGTGTCAAACCAATATTTCACATGCAATGTATTAGAGGGATTGGACATAATTGATGCTGCCAAAGCCCGGGGAAACGGGTCTTCTAATAAAACAGCTTTAAGCAAGGTTACCAAAGATTTCTGATGAGTGTTATTTGGCAGAGCACTTAAAGTCTGAAGTTAGTAAATTTCAGGGATCATTTTCACCTTCAGAACAACACTTGATAGCTTCATCTTACAGTTCTACCCAAGTCTATCGTCGTAAACTTTTTCATCTCCCTTGGCTTCTATCTTATTTAATATTCACATTTTATTATATCATAAACAATGACAACATTGCTATGCAGCTGTGCTTTCTTGGAATGGGCAACCTATATCAAACTCATACTGTTTACTATAGTACTATGAATAACTGTATCCCACAGTGCACAGTAAAACATATGTATTATATTAGCAATGACCCTTAATGTGAAAGTCCACCTTAAAACAACATTTGGCTCAAAAACTCGCACTGGCACTTTTGTACGCACCATAGATCTCTCTTTTACGTTGTCAGCCTGCCATTCATTTTTTTCACACATGCTCAAACATTTCCCATACTGTGATTGATCAACGAAGCTAGATGAGCTGTTCACATCTATCTAATAGCACAGCAATACACCTCAATTAAACGTTTACCAGTCACCTTACTGCTGTCTTACAAAAAGAAGGTTTTCTCTCTGTGCTTTGCATGTGCAGGCAGCTCCTCCTGCCCGTAACCTTAACGTCTTCACGGATTCCTCAGCATGCCAGTCATTAGCCACTAGTGTCTAGCCTCAATGGGGGGATTTTATTATGCAGCTGCTTGGAGCTATTGCCCCTTGAAAATCTCCCTGTTAAGTCTAATCGCCAAATACCTCTGTCTTTATCAGTAATCTCTATTTTCAGTAAAGAATTATCCTTATCCTCATTTGCCTTTTCCCTTTGAAATAACCACAGTCAGAACTGTAAACCATAAAAAAATATTCTAAACAATCCATTTGCCCTTATTGTGCATTGTCAGTGATCATTATCCACTTACAAACGGAATTGTGTCTCTTAGGAAGAAAAACATTTTCAGCTGTGAGCGTTTAAGGACTTCGACACTGGCTGTAGAGCACCCAACAGTGTGCTATCAAGTGCTACCATATGCAGATGTTATTCTTTGTTTCGTGCTTTATCAGACAGCAGCAAGTCATAAAAGAGCAGGGAAAACATAATGAACCTCGTTTTTTTTCTGTAAAATAGAATATAAACCATTTTATTGTAAAAACATAAGCCATCACAGTTGTATTCCCATATAATAAAAGACATGTTTGTCAAATCATGGGTTAAATGAATCAGTCATTCAATTTCTAATGATGACTGTGATCAATTAAGTCTATTTGTGTTTCTGCAGCAATGTTTCACCTACTTGCCTAAAATGCAAATCACTTATCCCAGGTACATGTTTCCAGTCCTTTCAAAATCTTCAAAAAGAGCAACTTTTCATATGTCAGTTCCATCACCTTCATTTGTTTCTGGCTGCTGAGATCAAAGGTGCCACAGATGCCCTGGCACAGCTGGGCAGCCAGCAATGATACATCACTTTTTTTTTTTTTCAATAAGAAAGAGAAATACAACAAGAAGCAGCTCGAGAGTGATATCACATTGCTAATATTCAGGGGAGAAAAACAACATTTTTTTCCTTAATATTGTGCAGCCCTACATCATACAAATAGACACATATGCACACACTTCCCAGAGGAATGTACTCAGTTAGTGTGACGTCCACTGTCAGAGGAAGGCAGAGTGGCAGATGGGTCAATCAACAGGACTTTCACTCTGCAGACCCTGAGTTTGAGTCCTATGTCAAGTGACAGTGGTGTTTTCTTGGAGCTAATGTTATGTTACCTTAACCAAGTGGGTTTTGGTCTCTAAACCTAACCAGGGTAGCTGTATGGGAACCAGACATGTTGATTAGAAACAAATTTGCGGTACGTCAGAAAAAAACCTACTCCACGACAAAATATGTTTCCCTCTAAATGTAATCAAGAATGCAGTTTAGTTGTATGGGAACGTAATTTTTAGGATACTGTGTTGCACACACACACACACACACACACACACACACACACACACACACAATACAGAGCTACTTTTCAATACATTAACCTTTACATGTGCAGTAAACACATTTTTGCTTTTACCCCTTTATACTCCTCACAAGACCTGTGCATATCCACTTGGCCATACAGTATCAAAATCATTGTCGACCACACTCCATGTGCTCTTAGCTGCTTTTACATCAGTGTCTTTAATAATTGCTGCATGCTTTAATGATCGTTGTGCAAGGTCTGAAAACTTTGTATGCAGGATTGCAACTGTGTGTGCTCATGACTGCCTCCACGCAATGACAATCAGCTCTGTGTTTATCAGTGGACCCAGGCGCTCAGTGATTCACACCACCTGAGGTGACATTGCTGTCTGAATCCCCGCAGCCCCCTGCAGTGAGTACATTTGCATTCATATGGCTACAAGATCAGAGTAAATCGGACATCATCAGTGCTTAATTTTAAAGAAAATTCCTTTATCATTCTGTTATCAATTTATAGTAAGATCCTTCTATCTTATAGTGCCATGAAAAGGTATCATCCCCTGCCAGATTTTCTGAATATTTTTGCATCTGAATGTTATCAGACCTTCAACAGAATCCTATTACTAGATAAGAAGGAGCTTGACTGCACAAACAACAAAAGTTTGTATATTCATTTATTTACTGAAAAAGTTATACAACACTCAATGCCCCTTGGTGAAAAGCAACTGGCCCCTTTAATTCAGTAACAGGTTACACCACCTGCAGCAGCAATAAACTGCAACAGCAACAGTGAGGACGTGGGCCTTCACCATTTCACGCAGACCTCTTCCAACCTACTGACATTAGTGCAGCGTCAAGTATAAACTTCTTTTTTCAGTTATGCCAACACGTTTCAAAGTGTAGTTTTGAGTGGATTTTTTTGGAAACCTTTCCAAAGCTTTAAATTTCAGGTTGTTTGACTGTTCTGATGCAGACTGGCTCTCATGCTATATGGGTCATGGTTTTACACTGTGACCTAGCTGCATTTCAGCTTCAGCTCATGGATGGATGCCTTGACAGACTGTAAAAATTTCTGATCTGAGGTCACAGCCCCAGATATCCAGGCAAAGCATATAAAAAGAATGATACCACCACCTGACCCTTTGTTTGATGTCTGTGCTGCATTTTCTTGCCTCAGTATTGCTGTAGGATTCATTGTTACTTCAAGGATATTTTATGCCTGTATGTGTGAGAAGACCATTCAAAATTTTGTACATTTAGACAGGACAGCATCTGTTTTATGGAGCCCCAGAACCCCAAAAATGGCTTTGGAAATGTTCCCAGATTGAGAGGCTTCAACTCAAGTACAGGTTGGTCTAAAGGAGGCTTGAACCTTTTGCCTTTTTGCCCTGTCAGTTCTAAAGTGCTCTTTGTGAAGAGAAGTTTTGCAGGTTATTTTCATAATCTAATATAAGGTGCAGGGTGCTTCTCTCAGAGAACAGGGGCAGGGGCTTTAAAAAAGGAAGAAGAAAAAAAAATGTGCTTCATACTTGCTGACTCCAGAGCACAAACTGTGCTTACACAGTGTGTAAGTTCCCATTTTAAGGATTATTCATGAGCGTGCCATTAAATAAAATCACAAGGTAATGCATGGTCAATTTACTCCAAAACTGTTACTTGAACTCCTAGTGGTCCTAAGCTAAATAACCCTGGTAACTCAGGTAGTTTCTTGTCAGCTACTAGCTAATGGCATGCTTCCTTGGTCTTAACAGAGTTAAGCAGTAGTCCCAGAGGGAATTACTGCAATAATGTTTCGGCTGGGTGTAGTGTCTAGTCAGTTTTCCATTTAGATGTACATTTTCACACTCTTATTAGGTTCACTGAAGACAGAAAAAAAACAGGCTAAAGAAAAAAACAATCAGTTGTTGCCAATGACTGCACATAACACTACAAGCACATTTTCATGTCTTTGACAGATTCATCTCAATGCTGTGTGTGTGCGTCTGTCTTTTCATTTAATACATGAATAAGTAAATATAGCATTTACATGTGTAGCATCTCTAATCTGGCTATGAAAGATGACTATACATCTGCTGACCAGGATCAGGGTCACAGACTGATGGCTGAACCTTTGGATTATGCTACACAAAATGTGTCAAGAAATGTTACAGTCACTGTCTTTAGCACCTCTGCTCACTGTTCATGTAAAGATTATGTTGCAAAGGAAATCAGTATTTATGAAAAGCAAGCTTGGCATGAGAGAATGTCCACCTTTCAGCATACTGAGCAGTATGTGTGTGCAGATTTTAAAGGAGTTTTATGAGAATGGCCTGGAATTATTATTTGGTGAGGAAAGATTATGCAAGAAAAAACATTACCATGTGATTCATTTTTGCTGAGTGTTATTGTTTTTATGGCCAGTGTTGTAGCCTACTGATGTTTGACTCCAATTACTTCAAGTAATTATTGACTGCAAGTTTATGGCGACATTTACGTTCTGTGGTGTCCAAGTTGGCCCAGTTCAATAAGCAGTTCTTTTCCTTGGTGGTGTGATTCAAATTGAATGTATTGGCCACCTATATATTTTCATTAATTTAGGCAGTCAACTGTGTCCACTGTACCTGGATTATGTGTAATCAATAAGAAACTGTGAAAGAGAATGTCAGGGCAAGTAATGACCATGTGTCACCGTGTACAGTGGCTGCTCTGCTGCTGTTGGACAATATTTACAACCTCAGAATCAGACGCACATGTGTCTTTGGAGACCATTCGGATTTTTTGGCACAGGATGATGACTAGTTAATGAGCCAAGAGCCAGTCTCCTCTATCTCTGTGCTGATCTGGGACCTGTCCTGAAGAGGGCAATGTAGGGAGGGCATGCATGTAACACAACTGTCACAGACAATTGTTGGGTGTCTCGAAACTGAGACATTTCAGGGAGAGCTGGCTGGTCAGGAATGAAGTATAGTCTTGCCTAAGCTGTGTCATGCCCAGTGTCTGGAATGACATAATTTGGCTCGGTCCCAGATGCATTAGATTCCCTTACACTGCAGGTGAACAGGCCAACATTAAAATGCAATTTGCAGGAACGTCCAGTTTTCCAAATCTAATTGGTGTAATCGACTGCACTCACATTTCAATAAGGGCACCATTAGAGGATGGATTTGTTTCCGTTAATCAGAAACACTTTCATTTAATCAATGTGCAAATAATCTGTGACGTGCCGATGGCACTGAGAAATGTTGCAAAATGGCCTGGATCCAGACACAATTCATCCTTTCTTTCTCAAAGCAGTGTGCAATTTAGGAAAGACACTTTAAGTTGGAGCTGTGTGTGACACCTGGCTATTTGGTGAGATAATCCTGCAGGCATTTTTATTATGTATTATTTATGTATTATTTTGTATTATGTACTATTTATGTATTTCTTTCCTCTCTAGGGCTTTATTTTACTTTAAGCAATAATCAAATTCCTTAAACCCTGCAGGTGACAGTTGGTACCTGCTCTGAACATGGCTGCTGAGCCCCCTTGATAAATCATCAGGACAGCAGCATTTCAATGCCATTGAATAAATCAAGTGAGTTGCATGGATTATTGTGAATGTAGTTAATATGACAGGAAAAAGGACACAGAAAAGGTGAAGTGATCGTTATATAAAAACAATGCATTAGTTAACATAAAAACTTACAGTTTTCTATAATGTTTGTTTTTAATGCACTAGCACAACACTGAATTTAACTTTCTACCTTTTTTTTTCTCAGTTTTTGTGTTATGTGTTTACACAGAGTTCATAGAGTATCATAGCGAAAAGTTCTTTTCTTGCAACTTCACAGTGGAAATATTTTTTATCAATTGTATCGGTCAGTTTTATCAAGGTAAAAGTGGCACAGAGCCACTTGAAGGTACTTTTTAGTAACAGCATATTTCATAAAGGTTACACACATAAAGCCTGTACCATTTTTGAATTCCCCTTGTTATCAAAGAAATATTCTTCGCATGTTATTTTTGTGCATAGGTATTTTGGTCATGATGCTTTCCCATTGTGTTCCTCACAATGGGACAAAAATAATGCTGACAAGAATGTGAGTAGTGAGAAGATTCTCACCAGCCAATGTGAAAACACAACAGTAGACACAGTAGAAATATTATTGCATTACTAGGAGAGCTGTAAGAATTTTCACTATTAATGGTTAGTGCTCAGATCTCTTGCAAACAAATTTAATGCAACTTGATCTACGGGACATTTATCATTTCACTGCTGACCTGTAGGGAAGAGGTGGGTTTCCAAGTATTAGTAGTATTGTGAGAGAGTGTTATATAGATGTGCCATTGTGAGGAAGAGGGGTCAGTCCTTCCCAATCTATCATGGTAAAGAACTACTTTCTTTAGTTCAGAGGCGTGTTATTTTGGTGGGTGTCAAAAGGATGAAGTGCTGCTTTAGTTTATTTTTTTCTTCAGATCTGTTTGAATTTCTTTTGACCGTGACATGCTTTTTAAATCTTTGTTCTGAAAAATGAACCCTGATGGAAAGGACATAAGCTTACAGGGCTTGCCCAAAACATGTTTGATTGTTAATCTGTTTATTGTTATGGCTAAATGATTTAAATGACAAATAGCCCTTCTAATCACTTTTAACGCTAAAATCACAGAAATGTGTTGCTGCACTGATCTCTAAAAGGTTGAATCACTTCTGATCTCACCCCAATCAGGCAAAGGTGTTTTCAATCAGTTGTCAAAAGCAAAACACACCATGTGACATCACTGATTGGGGTGTGGCCAGAAATGCAAGTGAAAAGTTGAAAGTTTCAATCCACAGTGCAGTGCAGCAGCAATGTTTGCTATGTGATTGTATGTGATTTTGTGTCATTTACTCGAAAAATGATTGTCTTGTAGACAAAATAAATTAAGCATCAAATGATGTGACCTTCAACACCGTTACCAACATGTGTCAAATTGCATAAAATCAAAGGGGGCAAACACTTTGTTATGGAACTGTATACAAAAGTAATTATTTTCTCATTAGAGGGCCATCGCAGATTTCTGTTTTCTATCCATAGATTTTTGTTATGTCATGTTGCATGATATCATAACTCTGATAACAAATCTCATAGGCTTTGACAGTTTTGTCTGAAGGTGTCTGAGATACGTATTTTGAATATAAATGTTTGCTGAAGCAGAGTGGATGAGTGAGACAGAGAGAGGGAGAGACACAGAGAGTACACCCCATCTACCCCTGAATAAGCAGGATAAAAAGAGGAGGATGTCTGCTTCAGCAAATAACAACACAGAACAAGGGAGGCTTGTTTCTTCCATCCCCCTTTTAAACAGCCTTATTCATGGTGTGGCTCCTCCTCCATTCTGGTTCTTTTAAGGAGATTCAATCTCCATGCTGGTCTTGTCACTAGCTTTTGCCAATCGATGCCTCTTTCCCCTGTGTGGGGTCCTAAGCGTCCCTCTTTGTTCTGTAAAGTTCACAAGAATGAGGAGGCTTGTTCTCCTTATTTGTATTCTGAATCCCAGGGAGGCAAGAGATCAGGGTAGAATGAAGCCTTTTGCAGTGAGACAGGTAGGCTCAAGAGACTCTGTGTAGATATAAATCTCCACATTATCCATCCATCCACCGCTTGTGTATGGCATTTGGACACCAATATATAATATTTATTTTGCACCTCATTTGTGGCTGGAGCTATATGGATATACACAGACGGAGCCCTCTCTAGCATACCTGCCTCCGAGCGTGCTCATTCCAAGTGAAATAGGTGTAATGCGTGTAGTCAGGCAAATCCTTTGACGTAAGGTTATGGATGGATGGCAGCCCTAAGTTATTTTTTGACTCCTCTGGGTTATTTTAGCTTAGTTTATATGTTAACATGAACTGACTGGAACAAAGGGTTGCTAGAGAGTGATGCAAGGCAATGACAGAATGAGGAGAGTGGAGAGCGGCATCTAAATATGCCAGACAAGTTTCATCATAACTCTGAGAATTATTATTACTCTGCTCTCAGCCATGAGTGGAAAGGCGTGGTGACCTGTCACTTGCAATTGGTGCGAATTAAGAGAGGAATGGGAGGACCAGCTGTGGATAACTTCATTTGTACTGGATTTTTTCCCCCTCAATCTTTTGTCTCGTTCTTTGCGTACCTTTATTTAGAACCGCTGTGGCACCCTGACCTTCAGAAAACATGGCTGAGCAAGCAACACTGTTTGATAATTAAATGCTCCGGTTGGTCGGCAACCAATCAGCTCAGCTTGGGGATCAATGGCTGATTTTAAAGAACAAACTAATTCACTAATGGTCTGAGTTATTGTTTCAATTTACCTGGCTGCTGAATTATTGTGCCTAAATCTATTCTGGGAGGGGAAAGATCAATGCAAGCTGAGGGGGAGCAATAGAGGGGAGGCGGTTGCGTCTGTCATGTGAAATGGTGCAAGAAGGGTGCTGTGAGGTTCATTTGATACCTGCCCAGCTGAATAATAGCAATGTGGGACATTTTATGCGATGCTTCTAAAGAGGGACTGTCTCTGTCATAAAATCAAGTAATTAATAAGCTTTCAGTGCAAGCATGAGACAAACAGCTTGGCAGCTAAAGGTATGTTGATGGAGGATCCAGATAAATTAAGCGCATCTGCTAACCAACTAAATTAGCCTAAATTTAGCAAGTTAGGGTATCCTGGTGACTCAGTGTGAAAACGAAAGTGTGCGCACTGCATGCTTGTGAAAGCCCTGGATAGAAAAAACTAATAAAATGCTGGAGGAAGGACTGCTTTCCTTAATAGAAAAATGAATCAATGAATATGCAAAGGATAATTCACTGAAAATTATTTTCGATCCCTGAGGATGCTATTGCAAGAAAATATCAAATCATGGTGCACGCTTTTCAATTATGTTTATCCAGAATGATTTTTCATTTGAGTGTTTGTAGCAATAAATTGACCCAGCACACATTTTTCTTTTTCTTTTTTCCCCATTGTGATGGGGAGATCTGAATTGTTTTATTAGTGACAATGTCTCTGAAATGGGCAGAGCAACCAGGAAAAGCACTTAAAAAAGGAGTGACTGGCTCTTCTGTCCCCCTCATTCCAGAGAAGTGGTGTGAGCTGATGTTAAGAGATGATTTTTTTTTTTTTTTTTTTTTTTTTTACCTCTTCAGCCAGTGCCAGACTCTGTCACCAAAGAGTCTAGCTAGCACAGGCAAGCCAAGCCATTTATCACCACACTTACCACTGCTGCTGTGTGTGAGTGTGGGTGCATTACAGATGAAGATTGATCATTTGCCCACTCGCAAATTGCCTTTCAAGTGCTTTCTCTAATTACTGTGGTTTTATTGATGAGAAACCACTCACTGCTTCCCCTCACTTCAAATCAGAGATGCATCTTTGTTTTGAATCTGTTGTCTCTCACCTTTCATTACAAAGCCATTAGAGGGGAAAACTAAGTGGTGCAAAATGCCCCAACCCTAATAGATTTTACATGCTACCTCTTGCAGTAAAGTTCCACTGACAAAATGTAAGATTAAAGGCTGAGGTGCCAGGGCCACTTCCATTCCCTAAGCCGGTCACACTTAAAATGCACACAGTGGACCCCCTCGCATGAATCAGAACGTGAACAAGACTTGCCAGGAGGATGTAAATGACTGTTCACACCACAGCTCTTCCCTGCTCATGCATGTAAATGTCAAGTGATTTTATCCTGACCGTGCTTTACATAGACCCAAAAGACATTCTAGCTGAAGCACAGTCATGAACACAGAGAAAGAGAATGGATTTTTCTGTCTGTGGGTGTCTAAAAAGTGCCCATGTCCTTTGAATGGTATACACTATACACTATATACAGTATGTCATAGATGAGACATAGATAATATAAGTGTTTATACACATTTTTTGGTCAGTGTCACCCCCTCACCAATTGTAACTGCTCAATCTCTACATTTAGCACAATAAAATAACCATAACATAGTGAAGCCTTTAATGAAAATACGCTAAAACACACCTCAGGTACTGTTAATAATTACCTTTACAATTGCACTGTACATCCTGCTGACACACCTTACCCCTGCTGTCATAATTATGCCTCTAAAATGACACTGAAATCTCACCATTAGTGCCGTAGTGAAGGGTGTGACGACGTGTTGTTGCAAGGTAACTGGTGAGTTACTGTTAACTGATGAATTATTCCAGAGAAATGTGTGTATATGACCTTCTTATCATAGAGAGAAGATGATATGCTCACTAAATTTTAGTGTCTACGGTACAACATGCTGGTGGGAAATTGCTTGTCTGCTCATTATGGATTATCAACAAGACTAAAAGCCAGATTTACTAAAAGAGGTGCTAATTAGCGTCAAATTAGCGACCCTTGCACCTGGGATGATGGGGGAGGGGGGTTGGCCTATTTACTGCTGTACCCGCTAAGAGCCCTGGCGCAGATGAACCCAATCACAATTTAATCACTTACAGTAACACTGGTGCTGTGTAAAGCAGTTTTGCACATATGCTCTACCTTTTGGAAATGCAACGGCATCCCGAACAAAAGAATGCGTCTCAGAAAGCACAAATTCACGGTAGCAGAGCTGGAGAGGTTGGCTGGGGAGTCCACCAAAGAAAATGAGAAACACTGCAAAGTACAAAGGTGTTGCCCTCAACCAAACATGCTGTGTGGAGTGCTATACTGGCCAAAGAAATGCAGTTGTAGGACAAAAATGCTACAGAAATAAAATTTAAACACATACACATGAAAAAAGCACATTTTATGGGATTATTCAAAAACACAAGGTTTCTGATGCCCATAGATAGTAAAGCTAAAAGATGCATGCAAATTCTTTTGCAAAAATGACAAAGTGTAGCTGTAATTTGGTTTGGCCATTCCAGTTAATAAAAAAAAGGTTGCACGAGGCACTGACAATTTTTATAACAAAAACAATTCTGTATTCTCAAAGACTTTATGTGAGGAATTATATACACATAGCTTGTCCTGTTTACTCTACCCAGGGGAGGGAAAAAAAACAAAAAAAACAATTAATGTAACCACTAAATTGAAAAAAAGCCAGAATAAGGCTGTGTTGTTGCAAGCTCAACAGATTGGCCATGGCAGCACTTTTTGGATTTAAGCACTGGACAATGCTCATTACTGGTTTATTTTCCCCTTGCAATAGGGAATAAAACTCATTTTTAATTGTGTATTTTGTATTTTTGCACTTTTGCATCTCAACCATGTCATCTCACTATCTTTGTTATTGGCAACTCAATTACTAGAGATGTTAGAATGATTAGAGCCAACACTTGCTGTTTTCTGGGAGCTAAAGTTCTTGATGTAGGTGGTAAGGTTCTGGAATTACCAAATTACTGTCCTTATGCTGATGCTTATTATCAATTTTGGAAGGAATAACACCAAGTCCAAAGTCCAAAAGACAAATCCTTATCTCACAGTTACAACAGTTAAGTGCAGGACCGGATGCTACACAATGCTGCTGAGCCTAATCACCTGGGTGCCTGCTGTACATCAATCATACAATGAATGGTTTTATCAGCAGCTTCAACCTTTTCTGAGAATGGAGGGACCGCATCCCCTCCATCATGCTTGGCTTGTGGATACTGTTGTCAAATGTGTGTTTTGCCTCCATGTCCGTGAAAACAAGCTCACAAGCTTTCATGTCCACCATCATGTTCCCCAAACCCAGGCCTTGAAAGTAATGGTTCCACCCTTGCTTTTCCACCAGTAAATCAACTCAGTGACATTCCCCAAAGGGACTTGGGCAGAGACAATCATCTGCTAACCCTGACTGCTGATGCACTGATCCTATTCCCCTAGTCATCACAGTTAGCTATAGGAAGCTGGTAAAACACACAATATCCCGCACTGACAGAAAATTCCTTGAATATGAATAAGCGTCAGTCCATTCTATTCCTTTTAATATACTGCTGTCCCAAAGCAAATGGCTCTTTAATTTCAAAATTTTCTGATGTGCTCTCGCTCCTCCTGCCCAAAAATGCCAAGGGTTTTCTTAACCTTTCTGAATCATTCAATTTGATTTTACACCCTACGGGGCCCGCTCATAACAAAAGCCATTCTTGATCTTGTTTTATTCTATGGTCTGAACATTGAAAACATGAAACTCATTAGTAAGTGTGTGCCTGATCATTTTAGTACTGTTTTTAATATTTATTCTCCTCCACTCCCAAACACTACATTGATCCCTATTTGCTCTTGCATCATTAACTCCACCACAGCTAGTAAAATTTCATTTAAGCAATAGAACATGAGAGGCCATGTGTTATTGTCAATAATATTACAGCTGTGATTTTATTTACTTTAACACATACGCCTTGAGCATTCTATTGCTTTTATAAATAACAGTTAAAATTTATGTATCTCAGATAAATACAAGTGTGATTATTGTTTTAAATGCTCTGCAAAAAAATATAATTCCAAAACTAAAACATAAGCCAGTCTGATGGGCAGACTGTTTACAGCCAATGCACAACACTGCATCTGTTACAATTTTACTTTCTAGCCAACTGTTCATGGGGGGGAGGGTCCATATAGAGGCAGAATCACCTGTAGATGCTAGATAATCAGCTGGTAGTTTGACAGCTGCTGTAGCAGAATAATACTGATAAAGTGATGCAGCTCCTGTTATGTCACAATAAATACACATCGACCAATCAGATTGCTTGAATGGAAACCTCTGTTGTGTTGGTGCTTTTCCATCAATCTTTTCTAACCCACCACCCTACCTTGATATTAGAGGTTGCGGAGCCACCACTATTCAAGACTTATTTAGTTTGTATTTGTATTGTTTATCGTGTGGTCTTTGTGTTGTGTTATTAAGTTTAAGGATGGGTTTACATTATTTGTGTTATTGTCTGTTCTTTTGGTGTACCTCTGCTACACATTTTGGATTTGATGCGCAGGTTTATCCTGCTTCACAGTAAAAGACTGGATGTTGAAGTTAGCCAAAACAGTGTCATTCATTGCAAATATACTTAGACTGATATTTATATGTATCTAAAACCCAACTATTAGAAAAATGTTTGAGAGGGTAAGTTATTTGTCAGAAAGCTGTTATTTATTACTTGCTGAATATGGATTTGGAATTGGGTGCATCTCTACTTGATATAGACCACGTAATGAACTTCTCTAATCACCTCTGCTTGGCAACTGGGGACTAGAAAGAACAAGAAACTAACTAAACCTTTTCCTAAAACGTCTCGCTACATGGTTAAAACACCACATTCGTGCACTGAGGAAAGAGGTAAGACAGGCAGAATCTAAATAGAAGGCCTGAAGTCTCCAGATTTATTATTAAAGTTACCCTGTCACAGCAGACTCAGTGCTCAAAACTCAAAAACACTGTCCTTAAAAACAATTAACTA
Source organism: Myripristis murdjan (assembly GCF_902150065.1). Classification (NCBI taxonomy): domain Eukaryota; kingdom Metazoa; phylum Chordata; class Actinopteri; order Holocentriformes; family Holocentridae; genus Myripristis; species Myripristis murdjan. The sequence continues at coordinate 22,909,733 of NC_043991.1, forward strand.
GGTTGTCAGTGGTCTCTACACCAACAACAAAAAAAAAATGTTTAAAAGGTTTTTACTTGGGGAAAAAAAAAATATTGCAGATGTTCCCAGTGGTTTAAGTTTTATGTAACCTTTTGAATCGCTTGCCTTGTTTTTTTTTAATGCAATTGCTGTTTTATTTTGATGAAGCACTTAGTTACTTGTATGAAAATCTTACTTGTATTAAAGTGTTTTATAAATTAAATGAAAACAGAAATAATTAGAAGAGTTAAGTATTACTATCATTAGTGGGACTGGTATTGCCTTATTTTGTGTGATAATAAGGGTGTGTCTTTCTGATGATGTTACATAACCAATTTTTCTTCCTTCATGTTCACGTTTTTTTGCAGTTGAGCACGTTTTTCACTGAGCATTAATATTTATTAAAAGCAGACTATTTTCTGAATTGGCCTCTGGACATATATTTCAGCAGTGTGCAGGTCTGCTTCTCATCCTGGATTATGCCAGTTATCTGTACAAGGTAAGGCTTACAGAGAACCACGTCCATCATCATTTCTAAGCAAATTCTAATGGCAGATTTTTATTTATCACAGACTAAGCCTCTGAAAAAAGGAAAGATGAAGGAAAATGTTTTCCCAGCACATTTGTGTTTGTTCGTGCTGTTGTTGCTTCGCTAACCTTTTCATCAGAACTTTCCTTTTTTTGCAGTCACTGCTTGTTTTCTGGGTTCTCATGACAGAAATACAGAACAGCTGCTGCCCTCTCAAGGGACTGGACCACTAGTGTTATGTGGAGAGAGGTTTAGTCCCACTGCAGTGGGTTATTTTCGTTCCCCTTTGCTACCCCCATTTGCTCCCCACAATGTGATGCAATGCCATCCCTGTATTTACTGACCTAATTTTCTTCCCAATTCAATGTTGTTTTTTTCCCCTTCCAGTTCTCTCCTTGACAAAGCACCAGCGAGTCTTGCATAAGAACTGACCATCTGACGAGCCACCTTGCTCTCCAAGAACAGGAAGAACAGTGTGTTGAGGCAACGGTCACTGCTCCCTTTGTTCTTAATTCAATGTCATAAATTTGTGAAATGGAGGGAAAGCAGTGGGAGCAAGTACAGAGTCAGTGGGTCCCATAAATCAGCAAAATCTGCTGAGACGCACAGCAGATGGTGGAAAAAAAGCCTTGTGCTCCCATCTCAATTTCTCGCAGATGCAGCATTGCAAAGCTAAACAGCTTAGTATTACGCTATTCCTCATGACAGCAAGATGCATGAATATCAATATTGTAAAGTTGTTTTGTTCAGTTCCAAAGACTGAATCTCTGCATCTCATTCACAATCAATAGTAACTATGGATTCATTCTGTTAACTGCAATACAGTGTTATTTACTAAAGTAGACTAACACCTTCTATTTCATTTTATGTCAAATAAACACATGCAGTCCTATCTTTATAGTTGTTGTTTATTTATTTATTTTCAAAACTACAGTATGACTGTAACTGTCCCAAGGGCCTACAATCAGGTACTAGCTCTCAGTCTTGTACTCTTATGCGATTTATTTATTATAAGGGTGGGTTGTTTTATTTGCTTTTAGCCTCCAGATGAATTGGATGCCTCTTTTTTATAGCCCTTATGCATTTCAGCGCAGTGATTACCCTAGTAAGGACCCCCAAGACAGTGATAATTATACCTCAAAAAGGGATTGAGGTCATTATAATTTTGCACGAAATGTATTTAGACAATCTGACCCTGCCAAACAGCAGATGCAGAGGATGTGAATAAAATCTATGTATTCTGGTGAGGTAAAGCCCTCTATTGATACAGCCATAAAAGGGAGCTTATGCTAAAAATGAGGAAACAGGTTTAATTTACAGTTTTCATCATTATTAAGTTATAGTGTTATGGCTCTATGATTAAATAATGGCTTTGTGCAAGGAATGTTGTCATGATTAGAGGTGCCATGACATTCATTGAGTCCAACTGAAGTTCAAAGACTGGATTATTGCCTTGCAGTTGCATGTCTCCACCAACCAGTCAAGTTGCAGTTTACATCTATGTCTGCACAGACTCATACAATGTTTGTAAGGAAGACTTTGAAGGAATTTAATAAAAGGCATTAAGGGTATTTTTTTTTTTTTTTGGCAAAATGGAAGTTATCACTAAACTGACATGTAGGATTCTAGTTAATAATTTCCAGTAAGAAACATGCTGTGTTCACTTTTTACAGAGGACTTAAGGGGACTGATAGAGAGCTTCATCACATGGAACAATAATCATCTGAAGCTCAATATCAGCAAATGAGCAATGAGCTGGTGGCGGATGACCAGAGGAACAGGAGGCCCTGTGTCCTGTCATCCAGGGAGAAGAAGTGAAGTGAAAATGCTGAGTTAAGATGTTGCATAATGGTCAGAAAAGTGTTTCTGCAGAACATTATGATATCACAGTGAAGCTAATTTCATCATTTTATCCTTTTAGACATTTTGTTGTGAAAGTTTGTCATAATTTGCATACTAATTCTTGAGTTATGACCAAAAACATGCTTTCTTGAGGTCACGGTGAATGTGACCTCTGACCTATATGGCAACCAAAACTGAATCACTTCATCTTTGAGTCCAAGCTGACGTTTGTGCCAAATTTGACTAAATTCCCCCACAGCGGTCCTATCGAGTTCACAAGCAATGGACAGACGGCTGTACGTACGGACAGACGGACGGACTGCCAGCCTAAAAACATAATGCCCCCGGCCACGGCTGTCGCCAGCGCCCAGGCATAAACAGATGCACTTCAAATAAGGAGTGCAGCTCTGTATTTGTAGCTGTATCCTCAAGGAGGGAGATAGCGAAAGAGGCACTACTTTGGGGAGGTAGTCACATATGTCTAACACAACCACACACATGCACGCACAGACTCAAATCCACGTGCACAAAGGCATCCTGGTCAGACATTTTTAGGCCTGATATGACTAAAAGGATTGTGCATTTTTGCTGAGAGAAGCTCTTTCTTTTCTTTGCTGTACTCCCTCTTCTTGGGAGGTTATCGCTGGCAAAAATGTGTCCTTGATATGGGTTATACCAGCCAACTTACACCCATTCCCTGCGTTAAGATTGAAAATAGAGTGCTTTTGACCTCTTGCCTTTGAAATTCCTCCACTGTTACTCATCTTCCTCCCCTGAGCTGTCTGCTTTTTATAGCTTCAGACATTTGCCACAAGGCTAGCGTTTTTATTGCCATGCCCCACAATTTCCTTTTGCCTTCTTCCTCTCCAAGACAAAAGTAAATGGTCAAATAAGCCCTGTGAAATTCGTACAGTACACCTGCCCAGCAAGACTGGAATCATCCACACCCAGAGGCGCCAAGTAAAACCCTGTCTCATTTGAGCTTTTAGTACTTTCATACTTCAACAACTCACAGACCAGATCTTCCAAATTGCTCTCAAGGCCACCGAATAGGATAGTGTTGTAAAATGTTCTGAGATACTGACACTCAGAACATAATGAAGAGGAGATTGGCTCGGGTGACCCCTCCATCCCCTGGGGGATACAGCGGTTAGATCATGCCGCATGACATAATATCTAACTGACAAGTACAAAGTAGCAGGATGAAGGATGGATAAAAATCAGGAAAGTTTACTTGCCAACTGAAGATAAACTGGATGGTGACCTGGCTGATGATCCAATGATAAATCACTGTGAGAATGATGCATTGCATTTAAACAGCTCTGTAGTCTGTAGCGCAGAGCTGGTTTAATCAGCTGGGAAATTGAACACCTGTGTGTCGTAACTGAATGTGCAAGCTCAGGCATACAGCCCGTTTAAAACCGTAAAATGTGTGTTCTAAGGGCTTGAGAAGTTTGTTCTCTCCGAGATGTCTTCCAGAGATCAAAGTATCAAATTTGCATTCTTGGATTTGATCATTACTGTAGGAGAAAGGGGAAGCATGGAAGACTTACCAAATCTCTTCTGTAAAGTATGTATCACGCAGAGGCTGAAAGAAAATGTAAAAGCCCAAGAAATATTTGGAATGTAAGGTCTGGAAAAAATAAACATCGCAGAGAGATAAAAGGGATGTAAAAATAGAAGTTTGGAATAGAGCATATAAAGGCAAGGATGCTACTGTGGAATCTCACTCCTGTGCTCAATAATACATGGGCAAAAAATAATGCAATGTCACTTTCCTTTACTTTTCTAAGAACTACCGTACCTTAAATGTTGCCAGTCTGTGACTGAGCCAAAGGCTACATCCATCAATGTTTTCCTCCCTGCTCACCTAGAGTATACCGGTGTTGTAGTCGAGTCACTAGACTTTGCGTTGGAGTCGAGTCATTCCTCAGTGTTCAAGTCACGTCTGAGTCCAAGCCACCAATATTGAGTCCAAGTCACCACCTGCATCTGTGTGTGAGTCACGAATTTAGAGTCACATCCGAGTCCAACCTGCATTACCCGTGCCTGAGTCCCCATGTCTGATTTTCAAGCTGGGCTCGGAGCCACTCTGCCACTGTGAAAGAGCTGACATACATACATGCATACATGCAGAAATGTCAACAAAAACTGTTGACAGACTTTTATTAATTGGATGTGCTTCAAAACATATATATAGCCACACGTAGTGCAAACGAAAAAAAGAGTTTGAGTCCTGGACTTGTGTACTACACGTCTGCTGTATATACCATGGCCTCTTTTCTGCCCTACAGCACTGTCATGCTGGCGAGCTGAGTGTGCAGAAAGCCTGGAGAGGATACTGCTCAGGCAAGTTTCACCCACACTGGCCTTTCCATCATTAAAACTAACAACAACAACACCTAGATCAGCAAGACAGCACAGAGGTCTTAGGGGATAGTGTGTGTGTGTGTGTGTGTGTGTGTGTGTGTGTGTGTGTGTGTGTGTGTCCGTTAATGTATATATATAGTGTGTGTGTGTGTGTGTGTGTGTGAGTACAGTAGATTCATGCTTCCATGTTTCAGCGTGCTACCCTAGGTGTTCTTCTCTCCAAGGATCAAATGAACATGTCCTCACTTCACATGCAGCACCGGCACATGTACATGCAAGTGGTGCAGTTATTTTAACATCACTATGGGATCAATAACCAAGCACATTGTTTATATTACCATCTTCTTGTAACCACCCCCGCCAGCAGATACACGGTTTAGCAGTGTACATTTGAGCAGCCTCAACTAAAAAGGTAGTACCCAAGTGTTTTCTCCAGATTAACAAATTCAGTCCAACAAGCATCATGTGAAATAATGCTGCAACTTTACTATCACAACAGAACACCAAGCGCTGCCGTCACACCAAACAGAAAGAGGGTCAAAATGACTGCTATAGATCATATTCACACGGCGGCCATTTTCCCCTGATGTCACGCTCAGGGTGGTAAGCTGTAACTGTATGTTGTATCTTTAATAAACATAGGAAATCTGACAAATCGCTACTGTTTCACCACTTCACCATGATTGATCAACAACTGAGAAAACAATGGACATGAAACTGGACGGATATGGGGCCATATTTCAAACAACATATATGATCACCTGTTAGCTACCACTGGAAAACAGATAACATTAACATGCAACTACTATCTCGCCAACATTACCATTTGATAGTGTTACATGATATGATATGAAAGGCATAAATTAATTATGAAATATTAAAGACCACCTTGGACTCATTTCTCCACTAGCTGAGGCCTGGGAGTTAAAAACTCACTGGCTGTGCTGCGGCTTGCAGTGTAACGTTAGCTGTCCTGCTGTGTTTGTCAGAAATGTGGCTAACTCAGTAACGTTATGTGATGTTCTGCTATTTCTTATTTTTATAAGCTTGAGCACATTTACTTAAAAATGTGTCCAAGTTGTTCGTCCATATTTCATAATAATTTAGGTCTTACCTATCATATCATGTAACACTGTCAAACGGTAACGTTGGCTAGGAAGTGGTTGAAAGCTAACGTTACCTGTTGCCTACAAACGTTCCATTGTTTTCTCAGTTGTTGAAAAATCAGGAAACAGTGAATCGATAACATTTTGTCGGATTCCCTACATTTACAGAAGACACAACATACAACACAGCAGGGCAACATGAGTTTCCCACACTGAGCGTGGTGTCAGAGGAAAATGGCCACCGTGTAAACATGGTCTATTCATTTACTATTGAATTAAAAAAAAAAAAAAAAAAAAAAAAAAAAACTAATTTGGGTATAATTTCATTGGGAAACATTTCATCATTTGATAACACCATTCCTTGATATGCAGAGTAATATACAACAACACATTCTCAGATATTATACCCCTAATAACTAAACCCTTAACCACTAAATACTTGCAGGAATAGCAAATTTTTGTGAGTTAGCTAACTGGTCAGTTTTTTGTGTTGCTCTGTACTGTTGGATGATGTACAATAATAATGTTAATTATACTAGTTTAAATTAATTTTTTTTTTTGTTTTAGTAAGCTTTTAGTCATTTGTTGTACATGGCTTAGATTCAGTGGCGAGCAGTGACGTTTTTGTGTAGTCATGCTGTGGTCCCAATTTCATGCGAGTGCCCGAGAGATTTGATAGACACACGTGCGCATTTTGGCCCAATGTTACCAACAACAATGTGTTGCAATTGAAAGCGGAAATTATTAGAACGGACGGATGATGCAGTAATAACCAGTTACAGAGTCAAGCAAATGACACATGAACATGCTCACAATGTTACCAACAAAATGTTGGAATTTACCGTGAGATCGGAACTATACGGACGTGCCACGGGGCGATGCAAACACACAGCAATGTCACCAGCTAGCCTACATGGTCAGTGAAATGACACACAAACATGGCCAACTGCCCATCAGGCAGGCTATGCACCGAAGTGATAAACGTCAGAGAACACCTCTTTTTCATAACACCTGCAATAGCCTAAATCGATGAAACATGCCAGGTTACTCAACTGAAGTTGTATTTTCATCCATTTTGATTGGCACGATGCAGATGAAAGAACAAACTAATGTTAACGTTCCCGTTCCCGCTGAACATTTCAAGCAAGCTTGCTACGTAGCTGCTCGTGTTGCGCATGCGTCTTCTGAAAAGCTGATTCGCAGGCAGCTTATTTTCCATTCAAAACGCCCACGTACAGGAAACACCGGCTACAAAGCTACTGGAAATACTCGGTATCACAGAGCGCATGCGCGCGTCAAGCTGTCAACTTTCCAGCATTTTGCTAGCAAATTGATATAGATACGTATAGGCAGCGGTTTGCTACCAAAATGATAGAAATAAGGTATATTATAAAAGGACACACTAGGAGACCAACATTTTAAAGATTTTAATTGAAGGGCTTGGGCATGCGCTGCATTTATAGCTTATTATGACTGCTCGCCCCTGCTTAGATTTAGGATTTAGGTCCGAAGTGCTTAACAGTAACTAACAACAACAACTTCACAACAATTTTAGTCACAGTCATTTTAGTCAACTTAGTCAAATAACTCGACACTAGTCTAAAAATCTTGCATTTTCCGAGCTTCCTTGGTTTATTGTTCTGGTCTGTCCCCTTCCCTTACATTAAAGTGGAACACTTGCTTTCACTTGCAATGTTTTACAATGCATTATTATCATTTTTAACCTGTATTAACCTTATACCTGAAACGATACAAAGGATAAACTCAAGTATGTCAAAATTGAAGCTCCTAAATAAACTGCTCTCTTCATAACTGATGTGATTCTTAGAGTTCACACCAATGAGACTGGGCGCCACGACGTATTGCTTCCATAGCAACGACTCGCTTCACTTAAGTGTTTCTGTCAGCTTTTTGCCGCTGCGTAGTTTGTAACGTAGCTCTGCTCTGCCTTCACAGAGACGGGACATCAGAGTATCTGCAATAAAAATTTTACAGTGTCTACTCTGGAAAATGGACGCTCTCTTCTTTGGTATTCCCTGTGGAGGAAATTAAGAGTGTCCTCCTCTTGAAAGCATTAATTTCTCCCGAGGTTACACCATGAATGCTGTGTTATTGCTGCGGTTAAAAATTTAAAGAGGGATATTCCACATTCGGACCTGCTGTGAAAGCAGCTTAGCTGTCTGTTACTTAAGTTGTCTGTCTGGTTGGCAAAAGGGTAGCAAATTTATGTTTGTGCCTGTCGTTAGTCTGCCTCTGACATTTTCCTGATGTTTTTGTTGCGGATAAATAAAAAATATTTTATTTGAATTTTTCACAGAGCAACTCGTTACTGCCACTGTTTTATCATAAAAAAAAGGGTTGCTTGCAACAATTTTTCCTCAAAAAATTCTTTGACACTGTGCAACAGACAGGTTAATAGATTGAGAGATTTATTATCATCTGGATTAAATCTGTTTAGATGTTCAAACTCTGGCTTACTACTAGCTCTAACATCCCTGATAGTACATTCTTACCAGCCATACATCTACCAAAAAACAAAGTAATGAATGTGTAAATTGGATGCATGCTGCCCCTATGTAGTTTTCTAGGTTTCTTACTAAACCATTCATTTCAATAGGGGTCATTTTTGTGTAGGATTTTTGGGTCATGAAATTTCAAAGATGCTGCTTAAATTGTTTGTTGAGGGTCAGATGAAACATATTCCCAACAAACTATATAAGAAAAAAAAAAAAAACATGGTAAAAAGATAAGATTACATATGATTTAGAAATGCCACTACATTTTTGAGTGCACTCCCTGTGACTTTCAGTACACAGCAGCGTAATTCAAACACAAGCCGATTTTGCAGGGTTTTATTGCTAAAACAGCATGATAACAAATAGGCACAATATGGGTAGATTTGTCTCTCTCTCCCTCTCTCTCTCTCTCTCTCTCTCTCTCTCTCTATCTATCTATCCACCTCTATTAATTGAAGAGGTTTGTCTGTTGTGTAAAATAAGTGAAAATGACAAGAATATCTGAAGGACAACAGACTGATCTGATTAGAATAATATATTCATGCCATCCAAGCATGTGGTGATTTCATGTGACTTCAAAATTAGGAACATTTGACTAGAGTGAGCTGTTGATGGAGAGGATTGCCAGGTTGGCACAGTTCAATCAGCATTGCAAACAAAATATTTCCGTCAGGGCAGACTCAATCAGTGTGTATTTCCAGTTTCTCTGCGATGTGGACAGAAAGACAGTGAAATGTTATTTTAGAATTAGTAAAATTGCAGAATATTTCGATTCAAGGTATTAGAACCTGCACAAGGTTTTCTTGGAGGATTTGGGTTTTGGCTAATAAGTACTTGGAGAGGGAATACAGACCTGAACTACACCCATAATTAAAAGGACATGGGATACCTAACATACCGTGTGCATCTCCATCAGCTGATTTATATTGTCTGAGAAACAATAATGACAGCACATGATAATATCTTGAGCCTTTTCTTGATGGTGATTGAGCAATATATTTCAAGACCCACTCCTCCTCTCTAAAGCATTTTCACATTATTACACATCACATTCTCATCCCACCTTATGTGATGAATTTGCACTCATGTCATCACTTTCACTTTTAGTTTATTTTGGATTTATTTTGGATCCAGTCTAGCTGATTAACACATTTGCTTCCTGGTAACTTTGCTGAAATGCTTTCTGGTTTATTAATGTGTTTCTCCCAGCGTCTCTCTCCTGGTTGAGGATGATGTGCTGTCATTTACATGCGCACACGAACGCCCCATATTTCACCAGGTGTTGGCAATCTCAGCTGGCAAAGTGGAAGCTGAGAGGGGGAGTACACACCATGATTTTTCTTTGTATTTTGTTTATTTTGTATGTTTTGCCAGCAGCCTGTCTATGGAATTAACTCTAGCCTGAACATGTAGTGTCAGAGTTATTGTCCGATAAAGACTAGATGAAGACCTTTAATTTACAAATTGAGAGCTATGTGTTATTGCACCCTTGCTGTTAACTGATGGTTTATCCCAGAAAATGTTTAAAGGTGTGTGGCTCAGCGAGTGCCTTTTTGTTTTGTTTTGTTTTGTTTTGTTTTGGTTGGAGTGGCTGTGGGCTAGGTGGCATCACCCTCTTGTGTAATTTTTTTCCCCCTCCTGCTGAGTTATTTTAAAGAGCAAACATGTACTTGTTTGTTAATAGCCTTGCAAGAAAAAGCAGCAAAAACAGGGCTCTGAACCAAGTTTTTAGACTGCTCCTCCTTGGCGCTCTACATTTCCCCAAACCGCTGCTTGGCATTCTGAAAGTTGGCGTGCTCAGACCTTCTCCAACAGCCTATTAAAGCCAGAAAATAAAGGCTACTGATATATACCCAGACTTCATGTTTGTCCATACTGTAGCCTTACAAAATATTAGGTCTCATAATTGTTTTCACTAGCTAAACCTCCATCTCTTGCACATTCTCCTCACTCATGCACCCCCACATTTACCCCACCTCCCCCAGGACCAGGGGACAGCACCCTCTGCTTTCCCTCTGTTTCTAAAAGGCTGATGTTCCCCGATCACAATATGCCAAGGTTAAAGAGTGGCTACTTTGCAGTGCAGACTGAGAGAGGAGACTGTGGAAAAAGCACACTATAATCACTGTTATATCAAGCACACTCCCTCCTCTCCTGCTCCCTCCCCATCCACCTGGTCCTGATGTCAATGTGAGGGGCTGAGAAAATAAAGTGGGGACTAAACTTGACTACACCAGCCACTATTTTTTTTTTCCCCCACTGCTGATATTGCAGTTAAGTTTGGGGAATCCAGGGCCAACTGACAGACTTGAAGCTTTTATTCACCCTCCAAAAGACTCCTCTTTGAAGTTGGGCTCACAGTACTAGGCTCACACAAGGCAGATGAAGCCAGGGCACAATGGCACCAGATCATGCTGCAGCGAATCTCTGACTTACCACTCTCTACCTACCACAGCAAAACTGCTACTCTAAACATATAAGTCTTACTGCTACTCTCCAACAGGATTAAACCCCTAAATAGGGTGTTGAGACCATGAAAGAACTCCTTCAGTGGAGATTTTCAGTTTGCACTTGACAAAAGCATGATACTGCAGAAGAATCGCTTTACAAATTATGCATCTCTTTCAAAAATTGATTTTTTTTTTTCCATCTTTGGTAAAAACACAGGCGCCTTGATGTTCCTTCTTCCCTTGTAGAAATAAATAAAACACATAAAATAAAAAATATAAAAACACGAGGAGACAGTTGGTTTTAAAAGTGGTATTTTCAACATCAGAGTTCAAGTAAGGCATTTGTGAAATATCTTGGCTGGCTTTTAATTTTTTTTCGGAGTCTGGCCTCTTCAGCATTCCTCTCACCTATACACTACACATGTGCAGTGCAAGGGGGAAGAGGCTGGTACCAGTAGTGAAGGGCAGCCAGCTGGCAGGATCTCCTCCCTCCGCCAGATTTCTATTGTTTATTAATAATCCCAACAGACTCGGTGGGAGCCGCAGTAGAGGGAGATACAGTCCAAGCGGGGAGAACAGTGATCAGAGCCCTGCAGCAGAGAGGTTGTTTCTCTCCATCCTGTCATGGTGGTGAATTTGAGCATTTAGTCAAGCCAACGTGCAAGCAAGTGGAGGTTAATGAGGTTGTGTTGAAGCCTCGGGCCCTGTGTCATTACACACACAGTCATACTGTATGACAGTATGAAATATTGAGGTTAATCTGGTCCAAATGGTAAAAGCTTCAGAGATTTTCTTATTTACGTTGAATGAAGTGTTTGTCTAGATGTGCTGGTTCTAGGCCTGGGCCAGGTGTATATGATTTTTTTTTTTTTTTTTTTTTTTTTTTGAACTGTACATACTTTGAGAGTACTAAAGGAGCACAGTATGTCCCTGCAGAGTATGACCTTCTTCACTGCTATTGATTTGATGCAATGTGAGGAACAGATTGGATCTTTAGGAATGTATGACATTAAATTAAACAGAGCAGCAGACATCTCTAAGAACACTCTCCACTCTAAAGCCCTGTGCCTGGCTGCAAAAAGCACGAGATTTTTTCCCCTTCTGTGTGCTTACAATTTCCTGAGAAATGAATAAGTTAGACAAACTTCACTTAAACTATGTCGTCACCATGTCCTAATATAAGTTAGGTTTTGTCCATAAGTGCATTTCAAGGCAAATGTTCTCACAAACATAAAGTGTGAAACACTACTGAAGGTAATAAGACACCGACAACCACAGCTAAAATGGAAGTGGGGATTTTTTTGTCATTGACAAAATAATTGAAGATATGCAAAAGACAAAGAAAGCCCTTATTTATGGTCTATGAGAAAATCATGTGGATAATCTCAGTAACCAGCAACTGGTTAAGCCACCATATACAACCCAAAACATATGCATATGGGGCTGAAATGCAACCTATTCACCTAAACGTGTTACAGATATGCCTGGAAAAAAATAAGCATATATTTGAAACAAAAAAGACTACAGTTAGCATAGAACATGTGGATAATCTGCCTCGGCCTGAATACGTGTCAGTCCACCATAAGGCTGGTGTTAAACCCTGAAACTGTTCACACAACTTACTTTTGGTGGTGGGCTGCAAATTGCACAAGGTTCGTGCATTTTTACTGTTTCACATTTCAATTGCATTTCAAATGCAATGAATATTACATGCAAGACTTTATACTGACAAGTTAAAAACACGAGATTCAGCCGACTCCACCACTTTGCTGTGGTGTAGACACACACTCATTTACACCTCATATCATTGTGTGCAGTTAACTGACATGTTGCGTGCAGGTTGCATTAAGTGGAAACTGAGCTACTTTAATGTACCTGCTACAGTCACACCATGTGATTTTGGGGCAGTTAGTAATAATACTATGACAAACTGATTGTCTAACACAATGGACAGGAAACCACATCTCACAAACATAAAGTGTGAGATCCTTTTCCTGGCATAAACCCAGGAAAAGAAATCATATTCACAAAAGGTTTGTAGATAACAAATTGGGCACTTTTACTTTAACAGTCAAGGACACTACTGATTTACTGCTACCTTTTTGGTCCTCAGTAGAATTGTGTAAAAGAGAACACTTTTCTCTGTGACAGGAAATATTTACAAATTTTCAGACGCCCAGTGCCCTGTAGGTACATGTGCTTCTTTGTTATATTTGATGGAGATTTTTTTTTAAAGGCGCGTTACTTTTACAGACACAGATGGATTCTAGCATCATGTGTATGCCTGCATGTTGTGGCTACACACGGTCACAGGATACAGATTTGACCATAAAACTGACATTATACACACTTTGGTGAAGAAACTGGATTTTTCCTCACATTTTCACCTTTTGTATTTCACCCTTTAGATGTTCACCCATTTATAACAAACACATGACAACAATAAGAAAAATGTTTTTATTGCAGTCAAGATTTGATTACAGTAACGGGAACATGAGTGGGAAGGCCGTTACCATAGCAACTCCACTTTGTTCCTGCTTGACTGTGAGAAAGCTCTCAGTATTTTATCTTACCCCAAGAATGTATTTGACTGGTTTCTTGCAACACCCTTTAGCACAATACTAGGTATGGGTATGACATTTTTAGGGGAGAAACTTAGCAGATTTGTGCAAAAGTGAACCAAACCTAAGCTTTAAAGCAAATAACATGGTGAAGCAAGGTGATTTAACAATGAGAAATAATTCAGTACTGCATTTCAGTTGCAGAATGTACTGTATTTTGCAAATCTTGCAATACGTCCTCTACATGTCCAACATTGTCCATACTAAGTTTCTAATCAAATATGAAGAGATGTTTGATTTAGTCAGTGCAAACATTTTAAGTATTCTCAACAGCTCTCTGGCTTCTGGTGTTTTCTTTCTAGTGCTAAACATGCAATCCTTGAGCCTCTTCTTTTCTTTTTCTTTCTTTCTACCTCTCAAATCTCAAACTACTAGCCCAGTTTCAGACTGCCCCTTTTTGAAAGGTTTTAGAAAATGTTGTGTCAACACAACCGGTGTCCTTTATGGATGGCCATTTATGATTGAAAATAATATCTTAAAAATGAAATATCAGTCCTGCTCTAGGGCGCTTTGTAGCAGAGGCTGTGAAGTAACAAGGTGCATTTATTTCAAGTGCTGTGCATTGAGTATTTCCATTTTGTAAGTTGACACTTTTACACCACTGCATTTCACAGGGAAATGTGTTTTTTATTCCAGTGAAGGCTAGAGTTACCAGTTACTTTACAAAATAAGGTTTACACGCAAAACATATGCTTATAAAATATGATTTGCTGTCATACAGGATATGTAGATAGACCTCACACCACCTGGCATACTTCAATTAAAACATCATCCAGGTTAATGGATGAACACTTTACTCTCTGAAAGGGGCTATCCTCCAGAATGCTTTTGCTTTTGATAGTGAAAGACAGTTTACTCCTATACCTGTATTTCTAATGGAGCATTTTTCATAATAGTATCATATGGTGGTTTTACTACTCCTATTTGAGCCAAGGCTCAAAGTAATTTTTCAGTAGTTCAGAGTTTGCTGTCCTCAGAGTGAGGAGTGACCCCTTTTTTAATGGCACAGGCTCCGCTTATTTATTTTACAGCACATTCAATTCCATAGACCACACAATTTTTTTAATAGATTGCTTGGGAAATTTGGTTGGTCTCAGAGATGCAGCTTTATGCTGGTTCAACTTTCCAGCTGAACTTCTACAGTCAAACTCAGCAACTTCTTCCCATCCTTAAGAAACACTATACTGTATTTGGGATCAACTATCAGTTGAGTCTAATTCTGTCTATCTCTCCTTATTCCAAATCTCTGTACTCTGCTAATGTAAAACCAATAATTATTAAATTCAGCAAGAAACTAAATTTTAATGCTATCTTTAGCTTTGGAAAAGATGATATGAGAGTTGTTCAGTGGCGTTCCTTTAGAAAAATATGTTTTCTGACACTAACAGTTTTTAAGTCATCAGAAAAAGTAATCTGCATATATATATATATATATATATATATATATTACACTCTCTTCTCTTTGTATTCCTTGTTCAGCAAAAGTCTCATCTCCAACTATGCAAAATACAGCACCCATAATTCTTATTGGAACAAACAAACAAACAAACAAACAAGTAACAAAATACAAACAACATCCCAATTTTAGCATCTTTACATTTGGTTACCTGTTAGTTAAATAACATAACTTTGTGCCCGAGCGATATATCAATCAGCCCATATTATTGGCCAATACTGGCCTATCACAGATGTACAGTTGTCCCTCGCTATAACGTGGTTCACCTTTCGCGGCCTCGCAGTTTCGCACATTTTTTTTAGTGCAATTTAGCATTTTTTTTTTTTATTTTTTTAATTTTTTTTTTACAGCGCATTGTGTTCTGCGTCCTGATTGGCTAAGGGAGAGCCTGCACATTGTGTTCTGCATCCTGATTGGCTAAGGGACTGTAGACCATTGTCAATCCATCTCCTCCGTGCCATGTCTCCTGTACAGTACAGAATGCGTTCATTCTATAATACTGGACTTGTTTTTCTACGAAGGTTTGAACTTTGAGAGTGTTTAAACAAGAGAGGAAAGTGAGAAAATGTTAATGCCTGTCTGAGAAAAGTGTATAAAGTGTGTAGTGAGGGGTTTTACAGCCTTAAAACATCTATAATAATTGTAAAAAAAATAAAGCTGACTACTTCGCGGATTTCGCCTATTGCAGGTTATTTTTAGAACGTAACTCCCGCGATAAACGAGGGACCACTGTATTGGTATCATATTAGCATAGGCATATACAGTATTTTTTATTATTATTTTTTTTATTATTATTATTTTTACAGAACATAATGCAGAAAAAGATTAATTGGGTAATTGAAAATGAGTATTTGATGATATTTTAATTTAAGTTTCATTTATATTCAGTATATAGTTCTTTACTGAAATTGTAATTGGTCAGCAGTTGACTGATACAGAAGTTTTAGCTTTTTATTTATTTAGCTTATTATTATTATTAATCCATATTTTCTCATTGTTCATTTCTAGAAGTGGTTGACAGTGTATAATAATGGTGAACAAGCCAGATAGAAAAGGTCTATTTTATTTCCAGCTCAAAAATTCACTGTATCAGCTGCCACATTGGTAATCGTTGAATTTTTCCCCTCTAAAATCAGTATCTATCGGTATCACAAAATGGCACTAATAACTTCACTGATCACTTGCATGGCACTGATGGGTTGGTCGACAATCTATATCACAGACCTTTTAACGGAGCTGGATCGGTGCCTGAGGCCCTTTGGCAGGACTCTGCAGGCTCTTCCAAAATGACCATTAAAAACAAAGCCACTTTGGCCTTTGCCATCAGAATGAAGAATAGTTATGCCATGTTTATAGTCAATGAATGTAAAGTGTGTGCGGTGTAAGGTCTAAATACAATCTGAAACAGAGAAACTAAAACATTCAACAAAATATAGCAAATATGCAGGGTTCATATAAAGCTGGAACAACACCTAGTGCAGGCCTGGGAGCTGTAAGAGTTTCTATTCATTATTGTACTATAATTACATTCCACATCCTCAGACAAATCCAATTTAAATTCAGCAATGGTCAGAACAATATTACTGCCTTAGGGTATGCATTTCCCTTTAAAACAAGCAACTATTCTCAAATCCACAACTCAAAATATATCCTCATGAAAATCAAATGACAGCAATGAGTCAGTATCAGTTGACAAGACCCTTTTAGAAGTTAATTAGTATGAAGTCTCATCATTCAGTTCATAACAGATACATTAAACTGGCCAAATAAAAGAGAACTAGTTGAGAGCATGGTCCAAAGCAATAACTGTTAACCTTAATATCACCTGCAGAGGCAATGTGACATGATCAGACAAATTTGCATAAATCTCTAGTCGATCACAGTGCGCAGGCTATATGTCACAGGATGCTGCGTGTGTGGCAGCTCAGCTCCGTCACACACGAGGAATGCAAATTCCCTGATGGTTCATGCACTGGGACAGATGAGATTAACACTTGTGAACATGAAGAATCTATATATTGAATTTTACATGTTTGCTGTCATGGCAGATTTCCACCCACTATATCTTTAATGGAGAGGCTGGAAATGTTTCAGCATTCACCATTATAGATACAGAACTGTATCAGTGTGTATGTGTGTGTGTGTGTTGGGGATGCACAGTAACGAAGAACAGCTTTCGGAGGAATAAATTGTCTTTCCAAACAAGTTCAGCTGTATATAATACATACGTTAACAATGTGGGTTTATTTTAAGAATGACACTGTTTTGACTGTCTTCCACATCCAGTCTTTTACTGTGAAACTACTCAACTCCAGATATCGTAACGTCTCATTTAGCAGATGGAGGTAAACCAAAAGGGTAGATAATAACAGTCCTGGTGCACAAATAATGTAAATCCATCCTTAGTCTTAATAACACAGCACAAAGACCACCTGATAAACAAAACACATCCAAACTAAATAACTAACTAAAGAACATGAGCCACACAACAATGAACTGGGCTAAGTAAATGTCCGTTGCCCAAAAGCATGCTGGGAAACTGAGTTCACTGAGCTCACTCAGATGTTGGTCATCAAGAGAGAGAGCAAGATTTCTGGTTGAGGTCCAACAATTAAAAAAATAAATAAATAAATACTTGCTGATGGACGGACGGACGGACGGACGGAAGGAAGGGAGGAAGGAAGGAAGGACAAAATTCTGGGTCAAAGCTCAAATCTAAATCTAGCTCCTCAGCAACAACACACAAAAAAATCTGAGTTGCCACTTATTTATTAATGGTCAGAATGTTTCCCTGTGATTTAATTCTAATATAATCTCATCAACCCTGTAAGACATACACCTCACCTCTGGCAGACACGAGTTCCTATTTACAATCTGAATACCACTCATTAATTTAGAACAACATATGATGAGAGATCACACTGACTACTGACTTATTTATCCCTGGCATCAAAGCTGGTCATCAACACAAACCACTTAATATGAGCTGCTCCCCACAAAATCCCTCCTCACCAGTCTGGCTGATCAAATCTCATCAGAAAGCTGCACAAACATTTGTTGCACTGGCTCACTGGCATGATATTGGATATGGGTCATTCTCTGAATCTTTCATCTCCTCTAAATGAATACTCCTATTATTTTTATATACGGGGACATCTGAACTATTGCCCCTCTCTAGCCAGCCATTATACCATGATGAGAACTGTTTAAAAATTGATGAGGAATATGATGAAAACTGTTCACAAATATTGCAGTTTGGAGACAATGGCAAATGTTTATCTACAGTTAAGGAAAAATACAGCTGCACCTAAAATAAGTAGCTCTTTTGTGGTTGCTGAGCAGAACTTGAAAGATTAAAAACAAAATACTCCATGATTGTTATTAATTTGTCAAATCTTGTAATGTCTTTTGTATGACAACAGCAAAGGTGATGTGACGAGGAATATTGCTTTGCTTACATGTTTATGCTTGTGTTGTTTATAATGCAAGATCTGAAGATCCTTCACATTGCATAAGACACCGGCAGACGCTTTATATTGACTCATAAAAAGACATCAATATTCTAGGTTTGTTTATGCATTAATATGGTAAATGTAATGTTTATGCTTACATTTAGGTTTACTGGTAATTCAAAAATTTGTAAATTGCTGAATTCATTACATAAATAAAAAGTCAATCTTTTTCTCTTGAGATGCACACTAAAAAGAGGCTATATCAGTATAATTGGTGGATGATGCTGTTGATAAATTAGAAATGTTTTCATGGAGTATATTAATAATTTATGGCTCTATTTAAACAAGGTTGACATAAAAATCTGACTACATTTCATAACAGAAATGCATAAAATGAAATGCATAAAATAATGAAACATGGAATGTGGTTTTATTTGTTATTTATGTTTAAACTTTGCAAAGGTGATTATGAATTTTCAAAACTAAATGTTTATATATTAAAACTACATATATTGCTATCCAACCACACTTAAACAGGCTCTTCGAGAGGCGGTTTGAACATTAAAGGCCCTAATTACATCAGTCAAGGTGTGAGTGCATGTCTGTAGTAGAATGAGCTCCTCTAATTCTCTTGAACCTTTTGGTGTGCATGGCCAAAATTATTAAAATTATATATATCACATCATTAAGACAGCATAAGCATATATAAAGGTAATCATGCATTATTTGGTATCCACATAAAGCTTAAGTTCTCATCATTTCAGCAGTTGTGACTATTTTATGGTAGGTTTTGCAACATGAAAAATAGTTTATTTATTTACTTATTTTGCAAATAGTGTTTGCTTACCATGCTGTTGCCTGAAGCTGTAGCTGGCATGATGTTATGGCTCCAAAACAAATAATCACACATGGCAAACAAGGTTATGTTTTTTTTAACGGCACCAACTGATTGAATCAATCACTGCACTTTTAGCTTTTCTGCTATCAATGGCCACAGCCAATGAATAACTGTTGATTTCCAGGATGTGATAAATATTTTAACTAGACATGTTTGTTATTGCTAAAATCACATGACGCCCAGGATCACTACAAACCAATCTCCATCTTCTCCCATTACACAGCGGCTGCTCAACCTGCCATATTGTGCTTCTATACACTTTGTCAAAGTGCATCATTGTGCATAGTCACTGACAGCTACTCCAACCAAATGAATGAGAGACAAATGAAACTAAGCTTGGGATGTAGCCAATGAAATGATCTTTCTAGCCATATGAATATTGTAGGTGTGATTTATAGCATCAGTGTGTGCATATATACCAGCATTCCTTGCAACACTTACAGGCTGACCATGTGCAATGATGTACTCTGACAAAGTGAATGGTGGCACAAAATGGCAGACTGAGCGGCCATTACGTGTCGTAGAAAGATGCAGATATGTTCATAGTGATTCTGTGAGCCTTGTGACTTCTGCGATAATTTACATTTATGAAACTGAGGAAATTGAAAGTCACACAGCATGAAAACAAAAAGGAGAAAACATTTATTTTGTGTTTAATCCATCACTAATTTAACTGTCCATGGTAAGATATACACACCAAATGAAAGTTAAGTGTGTGAAACTTCAGTTCTTCTTTCCAAAGATAACAAATACAACATATAGAATAGATTATAGTATACACTTACAGTATATATACAGTATACAAAGTAAGGTCTGTGCGATCTTTGAACCAGCACACACATGGCTTTTTTTCTCATTTGCCAGTATGTTTATTGACATGGAATCCTATGGGAGGCAACAGTTTAATGCTTAGGATGCATTTAACCGCATTTACATCAGATGGCCAAAGTGATGCTGCTGGCACTTTTCTCAGTTGAAAAACATGCAACTTTTCAGAAAAAAAGGTCAGTGACATCAGCCGCTCTTTTATGACCACGGTAAGAGGACTGGATGCAAAACTTTGTTACACTTCCAGTGGGTCAGTGTTTTTTGGTTGGTGGTTTGTTTGTTTGTCTAGGTTTTTTTTTTTTTTTTTTTTTTCCAATATCAGCCCAAAAACTCTCTTGCAGCACCTTTTCATCCAGATAAGATGGTGAAAAAAAAAAAAAACATTGTATGTGAACACGGCCAAAGCAATATGTTCCCTGCCATGGTGCACTGATTGTTTCGTAATGGATGAGGAGAGTCTAGACTGATTGCACAGAAATAAGAAAGTGATATCCTTGTCTGGGAGGTGTAGAGTCACAAGACATGAATATACAACATCCCAAACATGCTGCAAAGGGCAGATGATGTTCCCTTTTAAGCTGTATTCACATTTCCAGAGATACTGACAGAATTAAGTCAATGGAGTATCAGCCAAAGAGCCTGTCGATTCCATTGCCTCGAGGAAAGAGTGCATATAGATGAAAAAGATGATATCTGGAGTACACGGATATTAGCTTACAAAAAAACTTCACTTGTGCAAGACCAAGACTGACATTTGGTTGATTTATTAAGCATGCCACAAATTAATGCCAGAGCCACTAAATTTTGCATTGCTGCAGTTTCTCAATTTAGTGGGTGATTTACCAACGCCGATCATGTAAAAGAGCAGAGCTGCAGCTGAGTTGATGTGAATGCACTGCCGTGGCTGGAAGATGTGTTTGTCGCATGTCTGAAAAGTAACATGGCTTTCAGCAACAGAGACAGCAGCTTTGAAAATATAATATTATAATCAAGAAACATGACAAGCTGTTTTTTTCTGCATTTTTAGCAGTCAAACTTAAAACAGGCGGCAGTTGTTGAAGACTGCACAGTTAAGGAATATGTTTTATCCTCAAATAATAGGCTATTCCTCAGCCTTCTTATAGTCCCAGTGGAGAGGGGAATATGGTCACAGCTAGTACTGGTGAGAGCACATCGCCTCTGATGTCTTCTCAGACACGGCCTGAATAAGAGGAGGAAATGCATGTCCACTTCAGCTGTGAGATAAACGGCAAAACACCCACCATGGGGGCAAAGACATTCACGTAAAAGGGTTGCTGTGTGGTAAATTAAGAACATTGCTCAATGCGACCAAGAGACATACACACCAGACAGTTAATGTGAGCTGGCATGACTGTATTCACCAGGATGCATTGAAAGCCTAACTTGTCTTTCAATTCAAACCAGTTGGGTAAACTATCCTTTTCTAAACTCACACTAAGGTAAGTTCACAAGACCAGCCTGTAGTGATGTGTACAGAAGTTGCCACGCATGTATGATGTGCTCTGCCCATGAGCTATTGTACAAAATAACATCATCAGCATATGTAACCACTGAGCTCATTTATGATAGTATGAAAAGTAGCACA
Source organism: Myripristis murdjan (assembly GCF_902150065.1). Lineage (NCBI taxonomy): Eukaryota > Metazoa > Chordata > Actinopteri > Holocentriformes > Holocentridae > Myripristis > Myripristis murdjan. The sequence continues at coordinate 22,931,407 of NC_043991.1, forward strand.
GTAGTGCATTCTTCTCACCAAATGAGAACACTGAACATTGCAGCCTTAAATACATGATTTACCCTTCTGTTGTAAATACAAGGTTGCAGCATGTTATCTGGTTTTGGCACCAGAAGAAGAACTCCACTCACTCTGCCCATGCTCTGTTGTCCATTATCCAACATAAGACAACCCCTGCCTCAACAGCTGTAAGTGAGGGGATGTTAGGCTGATTGGGAGTGAGTTAAATCAACACCTACATCTGCACCTATGTCTACACCATGAACAGCCTGAGTTGTACTTCTTGGGATATCCTGAGAAAGTGGGAAGACTTACCTATTTGTGCCCTCAACTTAGGTTGCCACTCGGAATGTAAAAGCCCAAGATGTTCGTCCAGCAACTGCAGAGTTTCTCAAACGAAGTTTGTTTGTACTTGCCCACCGATATCCTCCTTAGCTACCAGATGCACAAACAGTAGGTCGCCTTGGTGAACAACTCTGTTTCCGCTTTAGCAGATTCACATGGCATATCCTGGACTTTTTTCTGCTGTCAGTATTACATAGTTTTTGTCCCCATTCTTTTCAGTGTAGGTACCTCAAAATGACACTCCCAGACCAGCCCTTTGCTGTGGCATGATACGCTTAGGGGCTTACTGAAGATTGTCTCTGTGATTAGAGTTTGATTAGAGTTAATACTTTATTTAAAATGATTTGTTCTAATGTTTGTCCATTCGGCACCCATTGCACTCCTGACAAATATGGGGCTTTACTCTCTCTGTGGTCCTTCCCAAGATTTCCTCTATTTTTACCAAAGCTGCCTAGCCCATTATAAGGATTTACATTAGGGGGTGTTTGTTTGCTTGTTTTCTGTTAACAGTGGACCCATAAAGTCCTTTTTAAGACTATGGGCCCTATCTTGCGCCAGACTCCCTAAACCCGCTATTTGCGGATTTAGGATTTAGGAAGAGGCGTTCCCCCGTAAAAGTTGCTATCTTGTGCACCTCCCGCTATCCGCAAAACACCTCCGCTACCCGCTATATTATGAATAGGCGTGTTTTGGGCGTTATGCCAGTTAAACCAATCAGTGTGCCAGGTGCCATTGCCTTTAAGGGCAGGATGCGCTATCCTAAATCCTAAATCCTAAACCCGCGATGGAGAGAGGGAGGTAGATTTTCTCAGGGCTTCTACTGAGGCTAAAGCAAGTTGGCTTTATATATATATATACATATGATATATTATATTATAGGCGAGTTAATTCGGGAGGTGGAGCCACATGTGTCCAAGTGGACGTGTCACAAGGTTGTACTGATTGAGTAAAATCCCCGGGCCACACCACACACACACAAGAGGCAGAGGTGGAACTATGTGTAAACTAATTTATTGACAAGGTAGATTGGGCAAATAAAATATTTAAAATAAAAATATAGCACAGCTGCTGGCTTATGATAAAACAATAAAACGTGCTGGCGTAAGTGTCCAATTAAAACAGTCTTTCCTCTAAACAGTCTATATGAGTAATATACTCAGTCCATTCCGGCGGCGTCCCGGTATCAGTCCAACCGTGTGCGTGGTGAGGCTCCGTCGGGGCGCGCATTGAAGCCGCCTGGGCGCGCTCTCGTAACAGCCCAAACTTTAGGGATAGCGGATAGCGGGTGGTCCTGACCACCCGCTATCCGCTATCCCTAAAGTGTGTGCGCAAGATAGCAACCTTAGGGATAGCGCATGAAACACGCCCACGAACACACCTCCAGGCGCAAATGACGGAGTCGGCATAAGGATAGCGGGTAGCGGGTGGCGCAAGATACCGTTTAGGGATAGCGGAAGCTCCTAAATCCGCAATTTGCGGGTAGTGGCAGCGGATAGCGGGTGGCACAAGATAGGGCCCTATAACTGTGATTAAGGGCTCTAAATAACTTAATCAGAAAAAATCTTTTGAAAGACTTTTTTAAACATTTTAACCAATGGGATGCCACAAACATAGACAATGTTTAAACTCAAATACTTTTGCATAGTTGCACCTGTTCTTTTGTTTAAGTACGTTAAAACAGCTTCAGGAACCTCTAACCTTATGCACAGACACAAGCTGAACAGTGGTGAATCCTGTTGATCCTGTCAAACCCTGGGAGCCCTATGGACCATCTGATAAAATTTTCCAGCAGTTGACAGCAGTGACAGAATGCTACCACATCACAAGTTTGAGTCAGTAAAAGTGCCCCACGATCCTAGCCTGAGTCTTCTTAATCCCTATTTGACCAGCTGATGGCCAAATGCAGCACCTCTTTACAATAGCCCTAAGGTAACACTACCTACCATGCCACACTCCAGTTCTCAGTGACAGTCTGGCCAGTCTCTTTCTTCATCAGTACATCATCTTTCAGATAAAATCCCTCTGCTATGTCTGTGCCCTCCTCACAAGCAATTGCTATCTTCTGCTCGACTACCAGTGTGTCCCAACTTAACACCAGCAGCTGATCACCCCCACACCATTTGGCAAAAACGGAACCTGCTGAGTTAATTGAGGGATTATCCTCTGGTATCGACACTTCTCCACCCTGTTCTTTTGCTACCACACTACCGTCAATTCTAGCAGAGGCGTATGTGACCGTGCAGACTAGGAAAACCTCTGGATATTCCTCCTCCTTGATTTATCCTGTACTGCTAATTTGCATGCCTCTCCCATTGGTTCTCACAATCACTTTGTACAAAGGAGCTGCACTGCAAGTGCCTCCAAAATCTTCAACAGGTACAAAGGGTCCCAAAACAGCTGTTTCAAGCAGATCAGTCGTACCAGCTACCATCATAGACTGACGTGATGTCATGTCTCGAAAAACTCTAACAGAAGTCTCTGTAAACCCTCCTGGCGACTACCATACCATACGTTTTACCAAAAAGCTACACCTCACCTTTGCCTGAATTCAGAATACGGAGATTACAGCATACAGAACAATAGACATCAGCAGTTGATGCCTCTTTTTCTGCACGGCTGGGCGGTGAGATTTGTTTTGACCAGGTCTATGGTAAAAATGGCAGATGAAATCTCCTGGAGATTCTGAAAACACAGGCCATCCTAAAAGTGGACAAAATAACCAAACTGCCTACCACAATGCAGACTAACACAAATTTGAAGGCTCACAACATAAACAGATGCAAATCCTGACCAGGATGTGCCGAAACAAAGCATTCCAGGTAAAAATGCAAGGAATGTGTGAGCTACAACTCAAAAGTCTATCACACCAGGTTTTTCTCTCTCTCTTTAGTATAATACCAAAATCCATTACTGAGGAAAACAAAAATATTCCAGCACCAACATCTTGTGACCATTATCTTAAATAAGGCAGCCTACACTCAAACCACTGACATCATTTTACCACATCACTCTGCCTCAGAAAGTTATACAAAAAACTAGTTAAGTGGGTACACAAACACCTGTTTAGCTTACAGCTTGAGATATTAAATAGGCTACAACAGCTTCTAAAACTTCTACACAAATTTCATATTCCAGTTGATAACCAAACTGTAAATAGTATGTCATGGCTATCATGTAAGTTTTGTCCAAGTTTTGTTTTTATATCCTTCCCTGTCACAAGAATGAGAGCTTCAGTGAGACTGTACCGCTCCAAAATGAATGAAGTAGATACACACTGCAAAACAACACAATTTGTGAAAATTGTTTTGAAGGATCCACAATACCCTTTTGTTTTGGTTTCACAGTCAGTGCTCTTTGCAGCCTCTTGGCTTCCAAAATGGTGGAACTATTTTCTGCTGTAGCACTGCCACTGTGTCATCACACAGCAGCACTCTGGTCCATTATTCAACTTACGGGGAGATACGGTAAAACTAATGGTAATTAAACAACTTAAGACATTAAGGATGCATGTCCAAGCCAATGTCTCTTAACTGAAGTAAAACTGTAGTAGTCTACCCCACACATTAGGCTAATGCAGTTATGTTTGCTTTGATTCTAGGAGTAATTGTATTAGCAATCAGTGTTTAAGTGCACTCTATACTATTCTATCATTATTGCCTAAATCTCATTATGAACAAATTTTTGTGATTATGTTAATTATGGTTTTGTGATTTTTGCGATGAGCATATCAAAGGGCAAAAATAGCATACATAAAAGGGTTATTTTGAACAGGTAAAGGCTTATGTGGTAATGTGTCTTTGTCAACTAAAGCCATGAACAAAGAATGAAACAGCAGCACACTGTGATGTGGTCTGAACAGGCAGAGATGGAAGCATAAAATTCATCGTGCCACCTAATCTCTATTGGCAATATCCTCTAGTACGCTCTTCTGTCAATTTCAGTGAAAGTACTGCCATAACTAGCCACAAAATTACCAGCTGGAGGGGAATATCTTCATTTAAAAAATAATAATAATGAAAACATGACCAGGTGATCAATTGATGTTCCTGATGTTTTCTGATGTTTTCTACAGTGCTCACTTCGTGTACTTGCAGTTTAATATAACAATGGTGTTGGTATTCTGCAGAGAGGTCTATAAATTGATTTCTCCTTTGTCAAATGAACGATTTCCCGGGGAGGCAACTTTGACATGTAAGAGTCGGCATGAGCCCATCAAACATGAGTTCATTTTTTTTAGCCCTATTTTTTACGCCCCATTTGATTGACAACTTTCAACTGCACCTACTGTCCTCCACTAGGCTCATAAAACAATAGTGAATAACAGTAGCTTGCAAGCATGGCACGCCAGTTTTGTGTGGTCCCTGGACATAAATCCAACACTTTACCAAGGATTACTTTACTACAGAACAGGCGGGGGCTATCAAAGTGCTTTAATCTGATGAATGGAGCTGTGCCCTCATTAGCTTGGAATGGTGTCAGTTGTGAACTTTGTCACAAAAGATCTCCCACTACACACGTCGAGAGTGTACATCTTTAGTAATTGAGTCCAACAGCCATGTTAGCTATAAAAACATGTGCAGACATGTTGTTGAAGTGCTAGAAAGATGCATAGCTATTTCAGTTCCAAACGGCGTGATATTTTCTGCTTGCTGGATAGCTGACAGGCCTGACCAGGGTTGCAACAACACTGTTCCCTACAGGGGCAATGGCCTCGCAGCCCTCCTAGAATGCATTACTAAAGAAAATGCAACCCCCTAAGCCTCCATGTTATTACAGTTACTGAATTTTAAGAACTCTCAAATGGTGGAAGATGAAGACAGTACTCAGAAGTAACAGTGACAGTACAAAAAAGTTTTATTTTCACCTTTTTTTTTTTTTTTTTTTTTGCATTTCTGCTTTATGTGACAGTAGAGAGAGACAGGATGGTCACAGTACACGACAAAGGGCACAGGCTGGACTCGAACCCAGGCCACTGCGATAAGGACTCAGCCTTGATAAGTGGCACACGCCCTACTTGGCGAAATAAATAAAGAAAGAAAGAAATCACATTTTTACTATTCAGCACAAAAATGGCCATCTGTTAAATTATGACCCAAAATTATCTGGTCGCTCTCTCACCTCTCTGTCCTCTATTTAATTTCATGATCCCCTGGACTAAGATAGAAATGGAACAGAGATGACTGTATTACTCTAAACTACTGGATTTAGACTTGCAGTAGGCATGATTCTTTCTATGCTGTTTCTCTCTGGACAGTTTTTCTCTTTCTGTGTGTCTCTTCCTCTCCCCATTCACAGTAGGGGATGAGAGCCTCACAGCTGAGACAGAACATAAGCATCATTTTTTTAAACCAATAAATTTGCATATGCCTGCAACATTTAAAAAAAAAAAAAAGGTGCTCCAATGTTTTATTTATCACCCTTATATACAGTGGTACATGTACCTTGAATCACTGTGAGACGCCAGGTTTTGTGACACACTGCTGGTGAACCTGAATATTAATCTGGGATGAAAATGGTTCAAATCTTATTGTGTATAGGCAGTTCTGAGAATGCAATTAAACAGCATGACCAGCTCACCAAATCTTTAATCGAGTCTCTAGTTCAGAATTCTCTTTGAACACCATACAGATATGCATTGACCCATGTGGTCTTGTGGGACTGATAGCAGCAGCAGACACAGGTCAGACAACCAAATGGAGGTCAAATGAATCAGCTGCCTTTCTGGGGAGAAAAAAAGCCTTCACCAGCACTTCTGTGAGAGCTTTTGTCACATGTCATTATGTGACCCGGTTGTTTTTCTCCAATAAAAACAGATTTTTTCAGCCTCCTGGGAAGCAGCCTTCCGGCCACTACAGCTGCAGCCGGCACCCTCATAAAAACCCTGCCAATACAAAGACCCTGGTGGGTCTTGCCAATGAGAGACTGGTGTTGTTCTCAATCCAGCACAAAGAGAGTTTGTAGTTGATATCCATGTCTGGGTACAAGAAGGATAGAGCTATTCCTAGCTCCCAAGACTAGCCGCAAAGCTTGAGCGCATTCATTCTCTGATGTATTCCTCCTAATTATGTGTAGGTGTTTGTTTACTTGCCTTTGCCAAAATGGGAGTTGCAATCAATTCATCAGTAAGTTGCACTGTCCAGGTCTGTAACAAAACTCTGCTGCCGCGTGTTCTCCTGTTAGTTTATAAAAGCTTCATTAACAATGGATAACCTAAGCTGTGACACCAATGTAGCCGTGAGCTACTGCTGGCATTTTCATTTTGGCATATGTGAAAGGGAATGTTTTCTCTCAGAAAATGATTACATGTTCCCAGCATGTTGCCATTGAAAAGGCCACCAGATTGAACAAGACATTTTGAATTAAGCACAATTTATTTTACATACTCCACTGCCAGTGAATTTTCTGCACATGGCAAGAGCCGAACAATGTACCAGGATGAACTTGTTATCAATAGGCTGTTACCGTAATGCTGTGCGCATTCATTGAGAGAGTTTACATTGGGAAAGAACATAAAGTTCATATTCAGCATGAGCAGCCATTGTGCATGGTGGTCAGAGATGAACACTATACTGTGACAGCTTTTCAACCTGCTTTTTATCTCATGCCAGATCACAGCGTGTGATTTCAGATCAGATGGAGTGAAATTTGACACATCATTTCCATGCTAAAATGATATTGGTGTGCTAGTGTCTTGTTCTCGACTAACCAATTAATAAATGTACAAATGGATCATATAAAGGAATATATCCATCAATCCAATACAAATGTTAATAGCCTAACACAAAATTGTTGCAAAATGTAGTCCTATTTAGCTAAGAGAAAATCATGCAAAAAACAGCACTAGTAGTGGCAGAAGCATCTCCAGTTCCATGCAATTTATATCAGCACAACACACAGTTATCCTGCCTTCAGTCCAAGAATGACACCAGGTGTAAAAGAGCATGAGCTCCCCCCGCAGTTACTCGGCGAAACGACAGTCAAAGCAACTTGAGAAAAGGGCAGATGGAGCCGCAACTTTGCCTCACTGGTGATACACGCACACACACACACACACACACACACACACACACACACACACACACACACACACAATAAATATGCAAGCGCTCTTGCACATAGATTGGAGCGCACACATACAGCCTACACGGACCCATATCCAACATAAAAGCGCATCCGCAGACAGCGCAGACAAAAACACAGACATCCATCTGAGTGGCTTTGTTTACGTTACAGAAAGCAATTTACCTTTTTATATAGATTTTACAAAAATTATTAAAGGAGGGACGACGCAAACTTATCTCACATCAAGAAAATGAAACGTCCGATTCCTGAGCTGTGAGAACTAACTTGGTCCGCTATCATTTTGCGTGATGCAGGTTTCCGGAATGAATTGATCAATATGAGCATCCATGAAAAAAAAACACGGTTTTACTAAAGACGCAGTTACCCTGAATACAAATAATGGTGCATAGTGTTCTGTAGACTAGCCACTAATACACCTTCACTCTTAATTTTGCCCTGCTCTAACTCGTGATGTCATTTATTGAAGCCAGGGCAAGTTTGAATGCATAATGTGCACAGAATCAGGTTGGAATAAGGAGAGCGTTATATCTCCCTATCCTCACTGTCCCTTTCTATCTGCACTTCTGCAGCATCTCCTCGGATAGGTGCCGTAACATGTGCAAAGAGAAGGTAGCCGACTGAACATAATCGGCAGAAATAACTAGTTTGCATAATGCAATGGCGATGGTGCATTCATAAGATTATACGACTACTGATGGAGGCATTCATTAGCCTAATAAGCTAATAAATAACAGAAACGCCCCGACACTGAGTCATGGCGCTTCTCCGGGATTTTATAAACACGTTTAATCATGAGGAAATCATTTCAAAGGTAGCTGCACATTGAGAAAAGAAAATCGCCTCCATTATGAAAAGGACGCCACTGGCCATCCCAATAACATGCTGATCACGCAACATCGCCATAATCGTGCCACCATATAGCCCTGCCTACTGTCCACTAACTCGCGCTCTGTGATACAGAATGGAAAAATTTACAGGTTATCTTTGAAAATATATCAGAGGTAGGCCCATAAAGCAGGCACAAACCGTGCTTACCTAAAACTGATTCTCTCGTCTTAGCTGTATTTGTGGTCCAGGATTTGTCAGTTCTCTAGCCGACAACTTCTGCTGAAGCATATGTAACCAGTGCTCATGCTGGTGTCTCAGTCGGTGATGCTGGATTGCGGATGAGCTGGCAATCCTTTTCATGCTCGAGAGGGAGAAATCCTTCGTTTCGGCGTGGTCTCAAGCATCGGTGCGCAGGAGAAGAGAGCAATAACCTCGGTCAGGAGGGAAAGGAGAAAGAGGATCTCTGGATCGGAGATTTATGCCGACGTATTTGAAAGTGTTCGGGCTTTTCTCAGTGAGGGACGTTTTGCGGGCGGAGAGGTGTGGGATGATATCAGGAAGGGATGCAGAGATGCACAGACTGAGAAGAGAAACTAGGGGGAGGTACAAAGAATAGGCTACAGTCTCGTATTGTAGAGGACGGTCATGGCAGACAGTAGCGGGTGGGCCTGGATCGCATGAGGTGGAGAGCAGCGGAACTGAGGGTGGATGCGAAATAAGAAACAGAGTCGTGACTTTTCCTTGCTGATGTATAGGCTATATATTTAGACAGACAATGGCTCGTACGTGACCCCCATTAATGAGGAGGACACGAGTGGGTGATGTTCAAAACGAGGCGGATAAAGGGTGAAAGAAGAGAGAGTTCAAAATAACTACACAGTGAGATTAAGTTACACATGGTGGGCAACACAGCACCACGTGTGGGCAAGGGTACTCCGAAAGAACGGGGTACAATGTGACTTCATGTGTATCTCACATGCAAAGCTGGAGGGAGGGGCGATAAAACGCTCGCTCCCCAAAGATCCATTAACTCAAGCGTTTAACCGTTGACCTTGTGTTGTGACCAACAGTGAAAAGCCGCCGGGCGCTGTCCACGGTGCTGAAACGCAACTCATCGTCAGTAACTTCACTTCTTGATGGTTTGATGCATCTTCAGAAAAATACTGGCCTTGCAAAAGTCCTAACAACTTAGCTGCTCTATTAAAATAAATTCTCTGCTTCTGAAGTCCTCATACATGGAAATATATTATTAATTTATCCACAGTTAAAATCAGCTCGCACTTCCCTTGATCAGCACAACGTCGAACTAAAACACGCAATACTGACTCTCTTTTCCTGTCTTTGATCTTGCATAAACTCTCCATCCTGAGTGTCCACTGATCCGCCTGATCAGCTATAATGACAAAAAGCTGCGCACATGCGTGATCACAAACGTGTGTAGGCTGCACTACAACAGTACATATTCTATAGGCTACATGGGCTGTTGTTTTTCCACATTCCTGTTATCTTTCACACCTTCAGTATGCAAATACTTGGTGTAGCTACAGCAGCTTAAAGGGAAAATATTTTAAGTTGCAGAGCCTTCGTGGCCTAACACCTCATGAACAAAGCTCCAGCATCCTCATAGGTACAATAATTTCACCAGTGCAGGAAACATACATGATTGATTGTTGTTTGATTTTTTTTTTTTTTTATTAGGTTCGTTTTGAGCCCAGCTGGGTTATTCTTCCAAGAGTCCTTCATATAAAAACATCACTTCAAAAGATGCAAACAGAAACGGCAATATATGTACAAGGAAAACACTTAAATCCAAATTTAGCATCATACATTGTGCCGTACACAAAATGAAATTCAAACATTTAACAGATTGATGCCCTGCATACAACAAGGAACCATCTTATATATACACAATGAACTAAATCATCATTAACTGCATATTTCTATTGTCTCACATACATTAATTTTATATCTATCTATCTATCTATATAGATAGATAGATAGATAGATAGATAGATAGATAGATAGATAGATAGATAGATAGATACATGAGCTAAATTTGTCTGGACTGCAATGATCTCATCTCCCTCCTTGTTGGACACCATGAGCTGACTCTTTCTCCTTGCCGCAGATGGTACACCTCTTAGGCTTGGGCCGCCGAGATGTTCCTACCCATCTCCTGTGTTGATACATGTTGCTGTTGAAGCCTGCCACACAGCTTCTGACAGAGCTGTGAGGGAGAAGACAGATGTCCAAATAGCCAGCGGGTCCATCCGTCACAAGGATTTTCCTCTCACAAGTTGAGGAAAGGAAGGTCAAGTGCAGTGAATGAAGATCACACAATTTGACCTCTTCCAATTTAATGAAAAACAAAGTAATTTCTGAGGCCATCCCTGGTAGTCTGTAAGCCGAGGCAAAGGCAATAAGAGAAAAATACACATCTACCTGAAACAACACTTAAGTGTGATGGTGTTATGCTTCTCGACAGTGTTGACCAGTGCTTTTAAGTCAACATGTCAATTAGCTCTGGAGGAGGAAAGGAGAATACAGAATGAATAGATTTGGCCCCTAATGCATGGAGGAGAGTGATTTTTCTCCAGTAGAAAGTATATTGAATTAATGTGGTAGTTTAGTGTGAGATTCTCCAGATGGTGAGTGCCTTTCCCTCCCCTCTGTACATTTCTGTGTTAGTCCTATTAAAAGGCCTCGGATGGAGGAAATTACAGCCCTATCCAGGGTTTAACTGGTGTGAGCCATTTCACTCCAGATCTGATACTGAAGTCAACAAAAAGGCCATAATTCCGTCACCGCTAATGGTCATCTTAATGGGATAAAGAGGAGTGTAAACACATAAATTAGTTCACATGCTCCAGGGGTGATCCCAATAAAGCAGTTAGCAGACAATGTTGAACAAGGCCTATCATAACACTGAGGCAGTGGTATGATGTCATGCAAGACATGACCTCAGGTAATATGGATAATTAATAACAGAAGGTTTACATTTAGTATTCTTTAATCTTAAATAATGCCATGTCCAAGGCCAAACCCAAGGCCCAACAGATGCTACAGCTTTAATTACATTTGATATTTCTGTAAGTAATACAGGAGAGGTCTCCATGTCTGAATAGTTAAAATTATCCATATCTATACATATACAATGGCAGACATTCTCATGCATTTCAATAGGCCCTGTGTATTGTTTTTGTATTGGTGGAAATACAATTTTCATCTTCAGAGATCAGTTCAAAATAGCCAGTATGTCCTTATCATCCTTGGAATACTATGCAGTCAGTAGCACTGGTCCTATGTGCAGACACTGTATATCTATGTTAAAAAATGCAGCAGGTCCTTATACTCTACTGTGTAAAAATAGCATACAGTGCACTAGAAATGAGAAAGTGATTTCCAAGTGAGGGGATTGTGTTTACAGTTGCCACCATATTGTATTTTTTTTTTTTTTTTTTTTTTCCTGAAGCCAAGGCAGCCAGAACATGGCAAAGGGTGGAGTAAAGCTAGTGCAGAGAACCATTAACTGCAAATAAATAAATAAGAGAACGAAGAGCAGGAAGGGGAGGAGGAGGAGAAGGAGGACGACGAGGACGAGGACGAGGAGGAGAAGAAAGAAGTAGAGGAGGAAGAGGTGATAATAAATAAATAAATAAATAAAAGTAGATTTGCCAAAAAGTGGAGAACAGAATCAGAAGGCCTGCATTACAGTTACATGCAAAGACGGCAATAGCTAAACTGTGACAGCTAAACTGGCATAGGTGATAAGCTACATACATCAAGAAAAATGACAGGCTCAAAAGAAGCCACTGCTTAATGGTAGCCATCATTTAAAAACAGAACAGAAGCAAAATACGTTGTTGTTTCACATCTTGCCCTTTTCAGGGATGCTTAAGCAACCTGTCAATGTACAAGGTGTATGGAAGCTCAAACAACCCTGTTATTATCTTACTATCTTGGGCACTATTCATTTAAAAAATAATAATAATAATAATCAAAAAGGTCACATTAGAAAAAGTGAAAATAACTAATGCTATATCTTCTTATGTAAAATATTTGACTGTATATTTTATTGACAAGTCAGGTTGTGCTCCCATTGACTTTCATTGGGGTGGTCTGAGTTGTTCCGAAAAGCGCAGAAACGCAAAAACTCACCCGTGGATTTGGCCACTTACAATACTGAAAACCAAGCCATATAAAATAGAAGTTGCATATCTAATACTTGACAAAATAAAATGGAAATCTTGGCATTTTTCCCCTCTTGTAATCAGTTTTTAAGACCGTTCATATAGCAAGACACTGTAAATTCTGGGCATCCTGAGTACAGGTATGCTATATTACTCCTGCTGTACTCAATATTTTTGTACGAGTCTTATACTATTCATGCCCGGTCAGCCATCCTATTGTAGGAAGTGCTCAGAATGAGAAAAGTGCTTCATATAAAAATATTGATTTTCCATTTATGCCCCCAACAAAACAAACCTCCTCCTGTTCTATGTGTATCTGCTAAAGGACTACCTCAAACAATACAGCAAAGTCAGTTTTCAGGTAAGGCTGAAATATCAGGATCTACATAGCTAGCTAGACTCTTTCAATAGTTAATCACAGTATGAGACATGTCTGTCCGTTTTTTTTTTTTCTCTAGAAAGCAGCTTTACACAAGGTTTTTGCCAAGGATTTGATAATAATCCATATAGCAGATGAATTTAAAATGAAATGAAAATACAATTTGATTTACTGCTACTTTAAAACTAATTTACTACTTTAAAACTGCGGTTGTGATGCCTCAGTATGGTGTCTGGATTAGCTTCATGCAAGTGACATGACACACAACTTTCATCCCCTTTCTTGAGATTATATTTGTAATGACATAAAAAAAAAAAAAAAAAAAAAAATTATAGGTAAGACAGAATACATACTAACCTGTCATTGTCCTACAGTACAAGAGGCACTTTAGCTGCTGATGTCCTGCCATAATTACCATATGTTAGACACAGCCATGCTGAAGTAATTAATTAAGCCAATTAAGACATTAATTAGAATAATTACAACAATATTTCTACATCAACATCCTTGTATTCACAAAACACATGGATAGTGTTAATATGAACTCTGTAGCCTATCATTAAGCAATGAAAATCAGTTGTGCTCATTACTGTGCAAATTTATACAGCAAACTGCTCTAAAATCTGATCATATTATCTGTATAATAAGTATTATGTTTCTGACAGGTATCACTGTTATTGACTTGTTGTGCTAACAAGAATGTGTCAGCCACACATACTGTACATGTCCCACCAACTCCATGGTGGTGGGAGCTATGAATGCATTTTTTATGTGAAAGAAAGAAAGAAAGAGAAAATGTATTTCATTGAAACACATGTTCAAACACACTGGATCAAAATTAAAATAAAGGTGCTTAAAGCTTGAAACATTTTTCTTTTCAGTGTTACAGAGACACACATCCTGCAGAGTTAGCATTTGGCTCACTATATGACCATAGTATGCTCTGTAAGGATTTTCACTTCATGGTCATGTGAGCAATGGCCTTTAAGGCCAGGGGCTGTTTATTGTTTGTCAGCCTCAGGCACTCTGGTGTGAAGGGGGTTACTTTCCATTGCAGCTGGACTGATGTTCTACAGGCTGGCTTTGTTGGTGTTGTGGCAATTACCTCTAATTCCACTCCAACAACAATGAGAACAAGACAAAAACCTCTTACAGTATTGTCACAACTCATTAATGCTGAGAGCATGGCAACACAAGAAGTCAAACTTGCAAGGTCTCCCCAAACAGTGGCCAGAAGATTCTCTTTATGCTCTCTTTCTGTGTCTCATTCTTATCTGGTATCTCCTGCTCTGTTGATTTTCCAGCAGGCCAAGGCCGTTTGCCATGGCTTCTCACATTCTGTGTGCACACTTGCTTACACTCAGTAGTTTTCCACTGCGTCTTTCCCACAGACCATCTGCCCTGGCCTTTTAGAAACTGTACAATAACCTTTACTCTGAAACAAATAGTAAAAATAAAAATGATGGTGGTTGCCTTGCTCTGTTACCTATGCATTTGTGGCACCTATTCAACCAATAAAATGTTAGGGTTAAACATGATAAAAGTTGAACGTGGGATAAGGTTAAAGATAAACAAACATGATTCTACACAGTTGATGTAACATTGTGCTGATAGAGGCTTAGCTATGTGGTGAAAATATATCCTCTCCTATATATCTTTCTGATACAACAAATTAGATTATATTTTCATTACAGATTTCTTTTATTATACCCACATTGTTATATCTTGTAGGGGTCAATGTTATCTGCATTTCAGGTCAACTTAATATATGTCAGCCAGTGTTTGTGATTGAATAGCTAGATGTTTAACTTTTTTTTTCTACATTAGGGTTTCAGGATTTGCTATATTCATGAGAAAAAAGTGCTATTTCTAACACAGATGCTCCACTGGGCCTGCTGATGGCGCTAGAGCGAAGGTCATGGAGTCACTCAAATCACCAGGTTTCATCCTCTAGCCAGTCTAAATTTTATCACAAAATTCCATGGCAACATACATTACTTTTTGAGACGTTAATGTGCAAGAGTTCAAAATTTGACTGCTGCTGGCACTAGCGGGAAGGTCAAAACTGACAGGTTTCATCCTTAATGGTGATCAAACAACTGCATTTGGAAACATGCCAAATGCAAGATTAATAATTTCACCTGGTGTTGTTAGAGGAAAGGTCATGGGGTCGCCAAAATTGACAGAATTCATCCACTAGGCGACATGAATGTTGTCACTAAATTTCATGGCAATTCAGCAAATTGATTTTGAGATGCCCCTCTGGGCCTAACTGATGACCCATAACTGACCGACTGACCGGCAGTGTGACACATAGGCCCCTGGTACCCAGCAGGACAAAAATGCACCATGATTTAAAAAAAAAAAAAAAAAAAAAAAGGTTGTTTAGCTGAACATCAGTTGTTAGTTAAATAAATATATGACTTCTGCTGTGGACTTGTGACTACACAATCATAATCACCACAAATACCACATAATAGGTGTCATCAGTGTCCTCTGCAACGTCCCGTGCTTCTTTTTCCTCAGTTTCCTTAACAATAAACTGAGTTTCTAAGTCACATAGCCCTATATAGATACTTACAATGTAATCAACATTTTTATACCCTGCCAGGCATTAGATTACTCAAAACTTTAAAACCTTAAATTTTCTAATTGCCCACTCAACATGGATCCTGTCATTTGGCAAGCGACATGTTTCTGGAACCTCATGCTGAGAATTTTTTGCACATGTGTAAACGCTTGTAGAGCCAGAGTCACTCATGGAGGCAATGCATCTGTTATGGTGAATCCACAATGTGCTAAAATTTGAATTTAAGTCAATTAGGTGGTCAACAAGACCACTGTTCTTTGTGATAAACATATCACTGCCCCTTCCACCAAACAGTTTTGACACAAACATCACCTAACCATTAGGGGCTGTACAATATAGGACTTTGTGTGCATCATGATGTTTGTGGTTGCTGTCTGTTTGTGATTGTTTTTCTCAAAAACAGACAATGCAGTTTCAAATGGGGTGTGTACCACTTTGTTAAGGATGAGGGGGAAGAAAATCCCTCAGGTTTATGTCAAGACCAATAACCCATAAAATGAATGCAATACCTCAAAATGTCTGTCTTGAATCTAATGTTTTAATGTCAAATGTACACAAAAACAAAAACAATGGAGCACAGTGCTCTTATATTTTGGGTTTGATGGGGTAAAGGATTTATCCTAAACTCCTAAGTTATATTCTTTTCAGACTTCAAGGGTATTCATCATTCTTTACCACATCATATCAGGGTGAAGTGCACTAGCCTTTGAAACTGCATAGCCTGCCTGTAAGTGTTTGGGTCTTTGTACAAATACCTCAGAAAACTCTATAATGCATGTTGCTCGGGGATAACTTTTACTGAAACTCTGAAGCAACCACCTTTACCCTTAAACTCTGCTCTCCAGACATGCAAAGGTAAGATCTTGCAGTGCGTCAAACAGGGAGAGGGAAGGCTCCATCATCTCTACCATTTCACATGAAACTGTCCATATTGTCATGTCAGCAAGATTTTACTTGCCTTTTTCATCCTTTTAGTGTGCCAAAAGCATTGCCACTCTAATTTAAAAGGCACTCTGTAGAGAGCATATCTTCTCCAACACTATGCAGATGTCAAGATAAGTTGGTTCCAGATGTTGGGTATTCACCTCCTTTGGCCAGTCGATGTGAGAAGTGAGCCAGCTCTTCCTTGTCACAAGGCCGACCTTTCCACAAAGTTCTGTTGCGCTAATCTGTTCTGTGTTTTTATGTGAAGACACTCCCACTGCCACACCCCACCAAGGTCACTCAGTGTAAAAAATGTATCACTTCCTCTTTGGTCCATGACCAACCTTTCCACAAAGTTTCATGCTAATCCAATCTTAAGTTTTACTAATATTCTGATGACAAACAAGCAAACAAGCAAACAGACAAATGCAATGGGCTGAAACCAATCCAAATGTGTTGATAGAGATAATAACTGTGTGAAATAAATCAAATTTACTTGATGACTATTTACACGCAAACAGTGAATAGTGTTCAATAAAGGTAAAAACAAGTAAATTGTATTTTCTTCTAGAAATCAAAAATAGTCTTGTTATTTTCAAAGGGTCCATTTTTTCATCAGTCATCCTTCTTCGATTGACTATGGGCTCAACAGGCTCTTCTAGGCAAAAAGTGGGCAGACTATCCAAAGCATGGCCTCTTGCTGATCTACTTTTGGGTACTTTTTGGTCAATGAGCACTATTGGGTTGGGTACAACCAAGCTATTCATAGGACCCAGAAACTGCACAAAACAGTTACTTGCCACACACACTTTTAAACACCTGTTGGTGATTATATCTATTGCTACCACCACAACTACTGCTACTTCTGCTTCTATGACTGTAGCTACAACTGCTCACACTGCTACCATTATTTGAGCGGTGGAGCTTCAGCAAGTTACAATACAGACTCAAGGGGACATTTTCAGCACCGTGGACAGCGCCACTGCAGGAGGACGCCAACCTTGGGAGAAACAGCGCTATGCAGAAGAAAAGAGATCCTTTTTCATGGTGCAACTCCTGGGCTTCATTTTGTTACAAAGCAGTTTCTCCTTCCC
The DNA here is from genome assembly GCF_902150065.1 of Myripristis murdjan. NCBI lineage: Eukaryota > Metazoa > Chordata > Actinopteri > Holocentriformes > Holocentridae > Myripristis > Myripristis murdjan. The sequence continues at coordinate 22,948,840 of NC_043991.1, forward strand.
TCTTACCTCACATCTTCTCCTTAACTCTTTAGTGAAAGGTCATGGGGGAAAACATGTGAGGGTGACCGTGTCCTGTGAATTTGAATGAGCTCACATACGCCACATAAAAGTGATGTTTGAAGCGTGGTGCTGAGGCTTTTCCTGCATAAGATTTCCTTCTCATGTCCAAATCATTTGAAGGCTTATATTTAATTCACCCAGAAATGTGTTAAGAGTTCAAATTTATGTGTAATTAATCTACACCATAATTGTCAACTGCTAATAGGCACTGTCTTATTGTGTGTTTATGCGTTATTGTTGCACTGAAGTAAGGGAATGATAGGCTTTTTCACATCTTACCAAGGTTAAACCAAGGTTTTATTCCTTTACACCACAAAATTACCATAGATCTCGCTGAAAGAACATTATATTCAAGAGCCAATGAACAGCTGTTAATAAGGTTTAGTAAAAATGTACTATACCCAAAGGCAGTCATAATTATGGCTACCCAGAAAAACACAGCTCAAAAGAAAAAATTATGCAAAATGAGAGACGCATCAAGGTTTTCAAACACAGCAAACTGGTTACCCAAGCAAAAGACAAATGTGCTGGCCTCGATATGAAAACATGTCCTTTCAAGGCACCCATATCGTGCCACCAGTTATGAATATAGCTAGAATGAAAACAGAGTTATGCCTAAACGGCACAGAAACACCCAAAATGTCTGGCCAGAAATTGGCATTGTTTACTAAAGTAAACAATGTCAAAAATATTCATGTCATATTTATACAGATTAATCTGCGTCTCCTCTGTCCTCTGTGTAAAACTTAAAACATATTACTCTTTGGAGAATACATGACATAGTAATGTGGGCAGCTTACAATTTTTGACTATTTTTTTTCCTACACATTTCTAACAATATGCAGGTGAGCATGTATTTGGGACTCTCTTCATTACTTCTGCATTGCAGATCCACCTGTAGTCTTGCAGTCACACCTTACTAGGGGACAGAGGCAAGGACTTATGACAGCTCCTCCACTTTTAACAATTTGGAACATCCTTAATGATTGTGTCCACTGTAGTTTGTGCAACAGCCAGCCCAGCAGGAGTGGGGCTTTTCCCAAGAAGTGGACCCTCTTATTCCCAGCAGGGGATCTCTTATGCAAGCTGGATTTTTGTCCTACTTTTATTTTACAATACATTATTTACCATGGCAGCTGGGTGTTAATGCTGAACTTACACATCGCATTAAGCAATGGGGAGCATTTTTTTCCCAGTAGCTGTAAATATTTTTACATGTTTGCCATGTTTTCCAGTTTGACTCTGGGGTTTGGCATTTTGAATATAAACCTGATTAGCCTACCACAACCCCATTAAAAGGCCAACAGGGCCCTAAGCTTCACGTTCAGTATCTTAGACACTGCTGAGACAAAGCTTATGAACCTTTTGGTAGTGGTGCGTTTTTACTCTGATGTCCAGTATTCACAAAATTAAAGTAATTGGCCCACCAAAACATAACCAACAGGCGAAAGAGTACCCAAGCTTCAAGCAGCAATGTCTCAGACTCCGTACATCAAACACACACACACACACACACACACACACACACACACACACACACACACACAGAAGAACCTGTCATGGTCACTGCTTACAATGCAAACCGTTTCTATGAGTTTCTGTCAGACATATTCTTTTCGTCGTATGATGAGAAGGTCATGACTGGTGTGAGGATTTTTTTTTCTTAGCTAAGAATCCACGTAGCCCTGTATCTGTCAATCAGAATATCTGTCTGCTGGAGTTCAGACAAACAGCAAAGCTGACATCTCCCCTTCTCCCTCCACAGTGTTTCACCACCCTCCTCATGTATTTCCCCCACACTCCATGTTACAGATGCCCTTTTCCATGAATATCTTCACCCTTCACTCCTTTCCTTTACTCCCCATTGAAGGTCTAGGAAACTAGATCCAAAGAAGGATATAAAACTGAGATGTGATAAATGAGTAAACACAGTTTGATTTTCAGGACATATCAGACTGGCTGGGAGTGTGCGTCTCACTTATTAATAATCAGAACTGTAACTGTTAACTATCTTACACTAGCAAGCATCAATAAAACACTAGTAGCAAGTTAATATCTAGCTAAGATTATACTGATCAAAGTAATACAGCTACCTCAGCCACAGCCTCACATCTGTCCACTCGAGGTAAACTCCCCCTTTTCATTTGTCTTGCTCCTCTGCCCCGTGTGTATGTACATAACACAAAAAATATGGAACAGAATGTGTCCCATATAGTTCAATATGGAATGTATTTTTAACTTTCCAGATATGGAACGATTCCTTGCAGTCGGCAAACCTGCTGGTCAGCCCCAGCAAACCAGTAAATCTTAACAAAGGGCTACTTATAAGATCAACAGGCTTTTGTCCCAGTGGCAGAGCTGGAGGACCCAGGCACAAGACATTTGGAAGCGAGGCAGGATACCCATTTCATTATATTTACAAAAGTCAGGTGTCATTCCATGTCATTCAATAGCCTATACTCCACATAGTCAGAGTCTGAAAACACTGACAGTCTTTAGAGAATTAAACCCATTTACCTTTTAAACTGAAGCCAGCACATAAATATTCTTCAGAAAGCCTAACATTGTGTCATTTGAACCTCTCAGTTGATTACTTTTGTTTTCCCTCTGTTGCAGCTGCTTCAGGGCCCACTTAAAATGCATAGCCTACAAATGTTGTTTCCAATTTTGAAACAAGTCTTTCCATGTATAAAGATGGTGTTGACATATGGTGGTGACAACAGTATATCAATAGCTCTAAGTTAACAGAAATGAGAAACTTAATAGAATCTATGTGGCAAGTGGATAGTGAAGAAGGAGTCTTCAGGGTTACAGCCGGACACTTGGTTGCATTGTTTTATTTGTCTTTAAAATGTATTTGACATTACAGTCAATATTGTTGTAATAGAAATTATAGTCAATGTTGTTTAAAATTCACAGTATTCATTGTAGTAATGATATCCATGCTCCCTTTTCTGATTATGCTTATTTATTTTTGATCAGTTTGAAATTAATCACATTCTTTATAAAATATTTATATGTTGGTGATCTGGTTATCATTTATGTAATATATAAAATCTAAAATGGTAAAAGGTTTTAACATTAAAATTCAATAACTTTTCATCAAGAGTAATACTTTATTTTGGGACATGTTTTGTCCAAATTCTTCAGTCAGCAACATAATACATTTGATGGAATTATACTCATTATTCAAGGCATTGATTAATCTTTTTAGGGCATATGACCTTATGTTTTAATTGTTTGTTGTTGTTTATATTAAAGCATTAAATAGATAAAGAGATAGAACTGAAGTAGGGGACAGCGCATGCATCGTGGAAACCTGTCATGGCAAACAAATCAGTGAAGCTTCTTTCCTTTTGGTCAGCTGTTAATTAAATGCCCTTTAATTTAAAAGTGCAGAATATGGTATATGATAATATTTTGCTACAGCATCACCCAGCTGAAACTACTCAGGGATGATAAGTAAACAAAGAATCAATTTCTGTTGGGTATTTGCAAGTTGTTGCTGTCACCATGGTACCATCCAAACCAGGTAATCAGCGCAGCTCCCTTCCTCCTAATGATTTTCATGTTGATGGATGAGACTGCCTACAGAGCAGGGCTTCTAGGTATGCTAAAGGTCATCTCTCTAATCTAAAGGGTTTGTTTGACAATAATAGAAAAATATGTTTTTGAAAGTCAAGATCATAATATACTCTAAATGTATGCTTGAATGTAAAGTAGAAAAAAATGCTGTGTTACTCAAATTGTTTTTTGATATGAAATGTCACAATGATTCACACTAATCTATACTTACATGGCCTTTGGGTTTTAAAGTAAACTGCCTTTCATGAAATATACAGGTCATACAGCACTGACCAGGTCACTTATCTTTATGACAGGTTTTTGTGCTTGAATACACAGTACTTAAAACAGATAACTGACCAAGTGAATTACCCTTGGCTCTGACCCAGAGAGTGATGCACTGGTGAAGTCACCATGAACCAGGATCATCTGTGATTGGGGGAGCATGGCCAGGGAGAGAGGGGGAAGTGGGAAGAGAGCAGAAGGGGGACAAATGACTATGGATCATGCTGTGGAGCAGAGCTGTTGCTCAGTGGGCCAGAGTTGCAGTGAGATGTCTTGCTATGACAGATGCTTCTCCTGAAAATGTATTACTGCACTGGACTTGCCACCATCCGAGTTCTGCTGAGCGTTGAAGGGAATACCTGACTAGAATGCCTCAAGCTCTCTCACTGTCAACATGTTTTTCTTGCAGGCTGCACACACATGCACACACTTTAATATGCCTATCACATGCAGAGGCAGACATATGCTCACAAATATACAAAACTTCATCCATCTATCCAAATAAAAACGCACACAGACACATGCACATGAACACGCACACGCACACATACACACGCACACATGCACACGCACATGCACACACACACAAAACACAATAAAAAAAATAGAGGAAAGACTTTTCTTGCTTCAGCATCAATCCATATTTTGATAAATCCTCCACATTTGTAGACCCAAATATGTCTGCTCCCCTGATGCAATGTTTGCTGAATGGATTTGCTCTGTATTATCAACTCTCTTACACAGAGACTATTTGCCTTTTCTCTCCCTGTATTTATTCTGTTTTCTGTTGTGTATGGGTGGGTTCCAAATATGACAGAGAAGACATAAGGCTCCTTCACTTTTAATTGAGCATTTACACAAATTACACAAACACACAAAAGAGAAAATCAGATTCCACTGCTCTGCATGCTTTACTTGCTGGATTTTGCATAAAACAAATGCAATACAAACAAACCAATTTACTGCATAGTAGCACACAGCCCAAATAGTCTCTCAGTACCAGGGCAAGGCTATGTCATGAGCAGCTCTGAGCATTCCAGTAATTTAAAGTGGAAAATTTTCTTATAAAACACTGGTCAGCCATCACGCCTGAGGAAGGCAGGGCGCTGCCAAAAAGAGCAAACTTGTCAGCAAAAGTCAAGTTGTTTTTCCTCATAATATCCCTGAAGCCGCATATTTAGCAAAACTAATCAACTAAACTTTCTGCGGCGCGTTTATAGATTGTGATGGAGCCCGAGAGCGCAATGTTTTGGTTAGTGGCTTTCAGATAGTTAAAGAGGGTCTTAAAATGTCCTCACAGAACCTCGGATTTGTGTGGGGAAGTCTCATTTGAACCGGTGTGTGTTAAGATGCTACTCATGTTTGTGTGGTTCTTCAGGATTGATGAGGTTTCTGGTATACGTCCAGAACCTTTGCGCCAGGAAAACAATGGATTGCTGCTGCAGGTGCAAGGGAGGGAAGCGACAGAGCTCGTATGATGGAGTCAAACTGATGACTGCGGTACTGGCTGATGGCTGAGAGGTGGGGGACGGGGTGGGGGTGGGGGGGCAGTGTTCCGTGTGCAGAGACGACTCCAGACGACGTGATAAAGGGTTAAGCATTCGTCCACGATCACCTTTTTTCTTCCGCCACCAACCAAAAAAAATATGTTAATCATTTTGGATATTTTCTCTTTGGTAAAGAAGGTAAAATTGTTGGGAGTTTTTTTGCATATGCCAGCTAATCTTCAGCAAAACAAAATATAATATGTTAATAATACAAAATAAGTTAGTACCTTTTAACACATATGAATACATAAAATAATTTTAAAATTCTTCTGTCCAAAATGAATCATACTGTAATTTCCAGATAAGCTCATCATGATATTCTTTTAAACACCATAGCCATATCCAACCCCGTGCTGATCCAAGCCAATATTAGCACTAAAATCACCACCAGTGTCATGAAAAGAGATTTACCATCGACGACACCACCATTTCTCTCCAGGTTGTGACAGCGTCGGCATTCAGACGAAGTTGCTTGCAAAATTATGATCCAAGTAAAGTTCCACCTCCAGGCTGGAGAAGCGCTCTCGTGTTTGCACACAAAACAGGCACTGAAAGCTACGCTAAGCCGTCCTAATGAATGCAGCCAACAGTGTGCTGGGCTAACTGGCAATTAATGGTGCTGTCACACTCGGGATAACCCCATTAGTGATAAAAACAGAAAGGCCCGATATGAAAGAGGAAACGGCAAACTGAAAATGCTGGAGCAGTTACCTATGCTAACTCACACTAACCTTGCACTAATAAAAAATGTACTAAGATAACAGAAAGACACAAAAAAAAAAATCCTCCTCCTTCTTCTCTTGCATAATCTGGGTGTGCATTGTATCTGTAATATGTAAATCTTCTCTTTAGTGTGCAGAGCCATGTTTCTTTCACGAGTATCTGAGGGCACTCATGCAAATAGAAGTCCTGTAGGTGCTGCTGAAACTGACATAGGCATGTACTGCAGGGGTGTGGAGCCCGCCACTGTGTCACTGAGTTTTTATTTACTTTTTCAACCTTAGGAGGGCAACTGCACGTGCTGGGATTTGATATACTCAGATAATTAGGGGTCCTACTTGGAACCCCATTGGATTTGCTGGAATTTTTTCATGTTCTAGATATCGTGAAAGCTGGGACGTTTCCAGTTTAAACCTCCCGCGTGTTTGAGAGCTCCACTTGGTCAGTTTTAGTGTGTTCATTGCTCACTATCGTCCAAAGCATTATTCTACATTTTTCAGTTGGACAAAAAAAAAGGTGGTGGTGCCCAAAATGATACACTCAAATAAAATATTACCACTTAGTGTGTTTGTTTACAGTTCTCTCCTCACAGAATTTTTAGAGTAGTCAGGAACGTACTTTGACATCATTTGCTGTTTCTCTGGAGGTTCAGAAATCAAACCTGAGTTTCCCGGTGTGAGTTCCCGCTGGGAGGGGGGAGTAGGATTCCCTACTGTTATTGTTTAGATTATTAGCGGTGTAAGCACAAAGAGCTGAAATATCAACAAAGACCTCATTCTATCATTTAGCCATGGATATGGGCTGGATGGTGTCATAGGCCCGGTCCCAGTGTCCACCCTAAGCCCTGGTCACTGAGCCTTCAAAATCTGCATCATGCCTCAGTGTGTGAGAGTTACTTTAAGGGCTTGAAGGAGCATAAATGTGAAGAACATAGGACAGCACACTGTGACATCATGTTACCTTGACGACAAGACACCAGCTGGCGCTACCTCCTAATATAATTATTCATATTTTTTTTTTATCCTTGAAACTTATTCCCTCTAACCATGTTCAGAGAAAGTCAGCTTTCTACTTCATGATAAAGTCTCAATAAACCTGAAAATTGTTGTTTCAATTGTAAAACAGTCAGTTTATTCTTCAATATGCGCTGGAATTCTAGCTATATACCTAGATATTCTATGAAGCTGATTAAATGTCTATTTTAATTTAACTGTGTTACCAGTATGATACCATTATATACAAATATCGTGTTTTATTTATCATAACTGTTTCAAATGGCATCAAGTCATGTTTCTAAACTAATAACCAGAAAAATAACACTTGTTTGAGCAAATTAGACTTTGCTATGGCTATGGCTTGATGGCTTCAATTTTACTGGCATCAGAATTACAGAAGAATTCATTTTTTGCCACCTGTTTTCTCAAGAACAATTTTTGGACTTTAGCACCAAAACATTCTTAATCCTTTTAACCCAATATCACAGTTTCCCATCATGATTTAGGGTCACAATATGATGGATTGTAGAGGATTCCCTCAAGCAAAGTCTGCAGGATTATGGACTTGGGGCAGGTGTTCATAAAGGGCACAAAAAGTCAGTGAGAGAGCCTTCACATGCTCATCGGTTTCTCATCCCTGAACCCCCATGGACTTGTCAGAACTCACCTCAAAGTCTGTGAGTCTGTAGGTGCCGACATTGGCTCACCATGCCCTCGCACAAAGCACTCCCGCAACCAATAAACTAAAAAAAAAGGCCTTCTGTGAGGTCTATCGTGAAGTGGACTGCACAAATTGAAAGGGAAAGAGACCACTCGAGGCAACCACCGACTGGAAAGAGCTGCGTAAAAAGGGAAGTGCAGTACTATGGTTTTAGCTTAGCTCACCTGTAATTTTAGCTTCTGAATCTATGTTGTGCATTGGGGTTGATGCTGCACTTCCCACGACTTGGCATCACTCTCTGGAGGAGTCTCCCTGAGGACTACTGCCCTGCAGGGTCGAGCCAGGGAATTCAAGTACTCTCAGAGGAGCCATTTCTTCTCCCTGGTTGTCTGCTGCAATGCCTATTGACTTTTCGCCTACCTCCCCTATTCCACCGAGAAAGTCTGCTTCAAGTTTTTGGAAAATAAAAAAAATTCTGTCTTTACTCTCCTGGTGTTGCTGGCTCACATTTGGTACCCAAACTGGAAAGCCTGCTGCAGCCCACTCATCTAGCTAGCCACTTCTCAGCAAAACTCTTGTCATTGTTGGCAGGATTGAATCTTTGCATTGGAACCCCCCTGAGCCATCACCTGAGGGAACAACATAGCAAACCCACAGGCAATGACAGTGCCCTTTTACTGGGGCAGACTGGGTTCCCAAATTCAAAGGGCCTGGATCAGGACAAGGACCAACCCTACTACTGTACTGTACAACTACTGTACAACTGCAACAACTTTAATATTTCAACAGCTGGATAAACTGTATAGTGATGTCAGTTCGCTTAAAGTATTTTTGATGACAGACAGAAGCCTGCGAAATGCTGCAAAGTTTTATCCTGCACCTAAGGGGGCTTAGCCAGATGCTCCTCAAGTGTAATCCACAGGATCACCAGCGAGCCAGTCAACAACCATGCAACCAATTTGTCTTAGGCTTGAGATACGGCTGAGAATAAAAGTTGAAGAGACTTTGAAGGTGTGGCAGACTCCTCTCTCCCCTCTACTGTTACCTTTTTGTTTCTGCTTTTGTCAGTCTTGCAGATAACAGAGCAGATTGGACACACCAGGGCCCAGAGTGGCCTCCGCCTATATAAGACCAAAGGGCAGGAGCTCTTTCACTTTATCTTTCTCTGCTGCAGACGGCACCTTGTTTCTTTTGTTCACAGCTTACCACACCATGCTCCACACACTCCCTCCATCTACTCACCCACATTCACCACTGATCCTCCCTCAGCCATCTCGCACTATTATATCTATGTAATATTAATGTAGTATTTTTGCTGATTAAATTCTTTGAGTTGTACACTGTGGTGTGTTCCTTCTTTGTTACAGCCTTTGAGCTAGATTGTAACAAATGGGTGCTCATCCGTTTCCTAAATTTGATTGAATCATTTTTGGTTTTTGCAGGTTTGTAGAGCCTTTTCATCTGGGATCTGTTGAGGCTATACTCATTGTTTTAATTGGCACTGGTTGTAGCATGTTGTGTTTATTGTGGCTGATCTCTTGGACAGTTGGCTTAATTAAGCTGGTTGAGGAGACTGCAGTGATTCTGTTCTGGCTGTGTAACGAGTTGGTTGGTTATAGGGGAATCCCGCTGTCTCTGCTTCTGCTTCTGCTTTTTAGTCTGTAGAACTACTGGGAGACACATTTGTTAAGATCAGATTTTGCAAAATTAGACTTGATTTTGGCCAATTTGTCATGCGCTGTTTTGTGCATATGATCAAGGGAGATTATGTGTTTTATGCCTGTGCATAACACTGTTTGGTGACAGTTTGGAGCAGATGTTTCCCCCCTTGAAGGCTGTAGGAATGTGTTCCACTTTGAGAAATACATGCATAACTGTAGTGTTGTGGAGAAGTGGTTAGAGCAGTGTCTTGGGAGCAGGGCCGGGGGAGTTACTGCGTGGCAGTCACTTCACCGTCCCAGTTGTATTCAGTGTGTAAGTACTCGCTGCAAGCATCCATGTGAAGACTCAGGCCCAGTTAGATTTCTGGACAGATAGTCGGTGGAGAGGCTCCACTGGTCATGTCAGTGTCTGGGTGTGTGTACTGGGTTGTGGCCACTATAGTCATTGTGATTACCATATTGTGTGATATCAATGTTTTGTCAAGTGATGCAGAAGAACCAGGAGTAAATTGACTTGATCCCCTGCAGCATCACTAATAAAATCATCTTTAACATTTTAGCAACAAAAGTTGTTGATGTTACAGTTGGAATATGATGAGAGGCACAGGAGAAGGGAAGCACAGCTGGAGAAGGCAAAAGTGGATTGCATTATAAATTAAGGCTCATTGGTTAAGGTAAATTGACTCTACTTAATGTGCCAGAAGATGGCAGTTTGGGTTCTTCTAGTTCTTCTCTTCTTTATCCCCTTAAGGAGAATAAAGGTATAAGGTTTTGAAGTAAATTCAATCACTGAAAATGGCTTTGTATATCAATCTGAGAGAAATATAATAACCCACATAATGAAAAATGCAAATGTGTATAATGCAACACCTTACAACTAATATGAGCATGGATTACCACAACATTTGACATTTTACATTATCTAAATTAGCAAAAAATTAAAAGGCTTTCCAGTATATTATACCTGACACTACCTAAATTGGAATAAAGGCATGAGGCTCAGTGTGTGTTGTACCACAAAAATGCTGATTACATAATAAAGACGCAAGTCTCACCAGGGTCTTAATACCACAAAATACCTAAATGAGAAAGCAACAAGGCTTTCTAGTGTGTTAATTCCACACATGAGAGTAAAGGCACAAGACTTTCTGGTGTATACCATACAATAAACAAGAAAGACACAAGGCTTCAGTGTGCGATAATCCTCTTTTTTTTTTTTTTTTTTTTTAATCAAAGACTTACTTGTAATTTCTTCTCTTCACCGGTCTTCATACAGCGATGATGTCCAGAGATTTGGTATTGCATCTGTAAGAAAAGCAGCATGTACTCTATTTAACAAATGCACCCACTTTGAAATGTTATTTTCATAAACCCAATATCATCTCTGTGAGATAAGATTGTACTTATTGTACATTCACAAGAAGGATTTGTCATTGCTTGCAATCATTTACCTCAGTTTTTCATCAGGTTGTCGGATGGAATCCACTTGCAGGACCTGCTTGCTGCTGCACAAATTAGAGTATTTATGGGCTTTTGTGTGCTGTTTCTACATTGAGAAGATAATAACACACACAACACAAAAAGAGGCCAGCAATTGAACAAAAATAAAACAATATAATTTCTTTTCTCTGTGTGTCTTTCTCTTCCACCTCCTTTAAAGTTTAGTTTTATTTTTATTTAGTTATTTCTTTCCAACTCAGTTGTAGTGGATGGAGGAAGTATGAAAGTGATCTTGGGCTGCTGCTGTATTGTTGCATCTGGAATAATCAGAGAAGCAATGTGGTCTTCTTCATGGATTCTTAGCTATCGCAGTGTGTCATATGCCATGAGACTATATTGAGTATGCCATTATGGTTTAGATGGCCATGAAGCTAAAACTTGACCTTGCGAGCTTTGGCCTCAGCAAGTCTTGCTATCATTAATTCTGTATCCAGTGACTTCCTAACGTCATGCCTGATGGAGAGAGCAGCGGGTGCAGACAGCCTGCCTTGTGACATAGTTGACCCAGGGTATGTTTTAATAAGTTTCAGTGATGGGAAAACCTTTCTCACCTATAGCTCCTGTCACAAGGAGAGTGAAAATCTGTGTGAGTGTGTATGTGTGTGTCTGTGTGTGCACACACTCCAATCTATGGCAGCGTTCATCCATTCATCCAGCTTTCCTCCATTCTCAGTGCTCATCATTATGTCAATGGAGTAGAAAAATCCATACAGCTCCTACAACTGGGTTGGATGAAGCGGCCAACTTCAACACCAGATGCCTGGGAGACGGCGTAGGGTGCAAATACACACAGCACCCCCACCACTGCTGCTGCATCTGGAGGACAGGAATGAGCCTTTACATAACAAAAAAAAGTCAAAAGTGGAAATTACCACTGACTACAGGCATAAAAATGGCCATGAGTGAGTTGTAGAGGCTGTAACAGAAGAGAAAAGTTACAGAAGCCTGGCACAGAATATTGACTCAAAAAATAAGAGCTCCTCTATCTCAGAGAAAATGGCTGAACCTGTCACTTTAATCATGGGTGACTCCATTATTAGAAATATACGTGGTAAGACCATCAAAACACATTGTCTCATAGGCGCTACAGCCTCGGCCATAAATGGCATAATTCATCTGTTAGTGTCTGATCATGCTAAAATTAATCAAATCATTGTGCATTTGTGAAGCAATGACACTTGCAAGTACAGAAATAAGATCTAACTGAACTGCTCATTAACCTCAGCCAGCTGGAAGTTCAGTTTTTTATCAGTGGACCTTTACTAAACAGAGGAATCAAAAAGTTTAGTTGTCTCCTTGGATCGAATACATACAGTAGTTTTCCAAAACTTGCAGCTTTAAAGGGATCAGCTTCATTGATAACTTTAATCTGTTCTGATTAAAGGATGCAGAGATTTAATCAGGGCAGATAGTTATGGTCCCAAAAGGGCAATTTTCCCATTGTTCTTTGACACCCTGCAGATGCAAAATACATTTGTCAGCTGGAACCAAATTGTTTCTTTCAGAGTGATGCCAGAGGAGAACCTTTTCCGGTCCCACAAAAGACCTTTCTCACTACGGTTCTTGAAAGAACCAGTTTTCTAAATGGTTCAAAGGTGCCTCAAAGAGCCATAAAAACAGTTCTTTGAGGAGCCAGCATAAGCTCTTCAAAGAAGGGAGAGGAGAAAAGATGCATAGAGCTGGCAGTTAATTCTCATTTCTTAAAGGGAGAAAGGTGCCAACTTCATAGTGGTACTTAAAACAAGATACAGCATTTGCTGAGGGTTCAAGTACAAATTGTACCTCAAACAAGAGGGTGATCCAGGCACTCCAAATATCAGGAAATGTAACAGTGAAGAAGAAAATATCAAAACATCTTTATTGTAGAGGCTAAATCCTTAAAAAGCCAGACATATTCACATCGGTTTTGGGGTTCAGCTGTTTTTGTGGTGACAAAAAATTTGGAAAATAAGGTGCATGTTGAAAAAGCTAGAATCACCCCACAAGTTGAAGATTTCTTAGATTATCTTCCATTCACTGTCATGATGTGGTGAGTCAAACGCTCCTCACAGAAGCCCCTGTGTGACTGGAATTGCCAGGCACAGACAAAAAAAATGCAGATCTTTGTTCTTTTGTTTCATTATTTGCTTATTGGCTGATTGGACTGAATGCAAACTAGACTGAATACAATATCCTGCTTGAGCGAACCAGCTACCACAAACACTTATTGTTCTTGTTTTTTACGCTTATGTATCATTACTTTATTTCAAGGAGTTGGCTGTTATCTGTGCTGGTACAGAGAAGACTTTTTCTTCATTAGAAATAACTCCAAAATCAAAAAGTGAATATTTATTCATTGAGTAAGGATTGTGGATTGTGTGATTGTGCTAAAAAAAAATATTAGGCATATTCACATATGCACTTGAAGATTGCAAAGTACAGATGGAAAATTACCTCTAGCAGCTTCAATGATAACTTTGGTACATTATTTGCAAAAACGTTAAAGGTTACTAAAACATGAAATGCCTGTTTAGATGATAAGTAAAATTCCATTTAATTAAACTCAATTTAATATTATTAGGCTTTGTATCAAAAGCAGAGAATGAATTTCACCAACTGAGTAAAGTATTTTATCTGAAAATCATTCATCTGATATTACCATCACATCAACACATCTGTAAATGTCACTGATGTTCTGACGTTCCTGTTTTTCCACGAGGGGCTCCTCATTGCATTTTAAGACTGTGCTATCAATTTGTTTCCTGGATTTTCTTGTGTTGTTTCTTGTGACCTTTCCTGTAATGACACGATTTTCCTAATGTCGTACGCCATGCAAGCCCCAGCCAGTCATGAACAGACACAAGTGGATTTTAATTGCTTCCCACATACAAGGGTAAATTGATACAGTAAGACGTGTGTGTGTGTGTGTGTGTGTGTGTGTGTGTGTGTGTGTGTGTGTCAGAGAAAGATAGAGTGTGTTCGCCTAATGGTTTAAGGGAAAGCAAAGCAATAATCAGCATGGACACAAGGGCAGGTGTTAACCTTGTTCGGTGTAAGGCGCGGCTTTATAACTAATATAGGAATAATAAACAATGCATGCAGCACCAGAAATACTGGCACGGTGCTAACATCAGTGGCATGTAACAATGTATTTTCAGTGGTTTGTGAAAGTGTCACACAATATTTAACCCGTGCTGTCTGAATTCTCTTTGTCTTTGGGCAGCAGGAACGTGTGGAGTTGATTTAAATTAATAGAGTGCCACTTATGTTGTGGTTGAAAAATCCCAACAACGGCATGTCGTTTCAGCACACGAGCTACAGTACAGCAACATCTGTGTAAATGTCCTTTACTTTAGGAAGACATTTATGCTTTTTCCACTGTATTAGTGACCCAGCCATGTTAGGTATGCTCCAACACTATCGTCTTTTAAAACTAGACTGACGACGTTCTCTTTTAGTTGCTCCTTTCAGTAGTCTGGTTCATTGGTCTTAATGACTATTTTATCCCTACCTTTTTAAATGAATTTTCAACTCACTTTTTGGCTCAGTTGGTCTTTGTTATTTGTTATCTATGTTTATTTGATTCCCACCTTTTTGATGGTTTCAGTTTACATGTGCTTTTTTTTTACTGGTCGGTTGCTCGTGTGAATTATTTTAATTATGTGTTTCTTTTAACTGTGTTTATGTATGCCTAATGTTCACATAGCTTTCGTGGCTGCCATTATGCTTTCCACCAGGAGTGGAATGTGCTATAGAAATGAAGTTTCGCATGTTTGCTTTGTTTGTATATTGGACAAGTGCATCGGGAAAAATTACTTTAATTGCACTTGTACTTGTATGAGGAACGTTGAGCTGACACATTTATCTAGAGTTCATCCATAAATAAAACTTTTGGCAGAACTGCAATAATCAAGTCAAATACAAGGTTCTGCAACTTTGTGCATAGCTATGGGAAAAAAAATGATTTCATTTTTTCACTTCTAAAAAAGGCACAATAGTTCCGTGGTTTGCCTCACATAAAAGAGTCCTGGGTTTGGATCCCAGATTTTCTCCTTGTGTTTGCGTGGATTTCCTCCTGTAGGCATGCAGGTCAGGTGAACTGACTCTAAATTTCCCCATCGGTGTGTGTTTGTGTGCCACTGTCTTTAGATTTCTGTGTCACCGACGAGTTTTATTGTAATAAATGATGACAGTGCATAACAGCACACCAGATATTGTAAAATACTCATTAAGAAACCTCACTAAATAACACCCACATTCATCTTTCGAGACACCCAGTCAGAACGGTTGTTAGAGATGCTATCTCATCATAGGCATCCATCATCCTATCCTTTTTTTCCTCCTGAGTCATTATCATTCAGAAGACCTGATCTAGAGCATCATCACATCTCACCAGGGTGTGCTGATGTTATCGTTTGCTACAGCTGAAGGACAATACACAGCACTGAAGATTAGCAGAGATTAAAAAAAAATCCCAATTAATGAAAACTTGAGTGGCAGAGAGTTTGAATTTAATCTTTCGATGAAGGATATTTCAGGTACTTCATTGCAGCATGTCAGAGTTTAAGAGACTGTGGAGCAGGCTTGCTCTATTGGATGAAGTATAGGAATTGAGTGTACTTGTCCTTGAGGTCTGATGAGAGCTTAAGCAAGGATGAGAACAGCAGCAGTTGTCCCTGTTTGTTGTGCCCAAACAGTTGTTTTGCAAACTGTTACCGAAATGACAGAATACACTTAATTCAAAAAATGATGATGAAAATTCACAAATGCAAAGCTTCAGTTTGCAGAGTAATATCTCAAATACAAGCCGAATTCTTTTGTGGTGCAAAACGGAAATCAACCACGTAATGGCAGTGCAGAAAATATACAAACTGTGTGTAAATGTGTGCTACATAAAACTAAAAACCTAATTGCACTAATTACTAATTGCACCCTTTGTACACGTTTACTCAGGGACCTCTATGACTGATGGCTACACTATCATGCCAGTATGTTTCGAGAGTGCTTAGAAACCGTGCCTTTGTTCATCGATATCGGAAGAAATTTAAAAATGTGATCACTTAGCTAGGCATGAAGTAAAAAGGCCAGTTTTAGCATTTTTATATGCTCATGGCATTATCTGAAGATTATCTGATAAGACGGAAAAATACAGGGGATGTGAAGACTGTGAAGAGTGATACTTTCAGTGTGTATGTACTGTAGGTTTTATCACTATAGATGATCTGCAGTGACTACATTGGAATCTTCTCTTCCTTTCTTTCTTCCTTTCTTCCTTTCTTTCTTTCTTTCTTTCTTTCTTTCTTTCTTCATCTATGTATCTATTGCAAAAACATTATGAAGTGTGCAGTCTATGCATATTTGTATTTATGTATACAATAGGGCTGTGCAATATGGACAAAGTTAAATATCACAATATCTTTTTTCTTTCTTTTTTTTATATTAATTCAACATAGAAAGCATATCGCAATATCTTTGGCCAAATACGTCAATATTGATACTGTGATAATGTCATCAGGGTGACTATTGGTGCTCTCAAAAAATATTTACATGAGATTTTTGACGAACAGTCATTATTAATGTGGCTATAATGACCAACCAGGTGTTTTCAAATGCTAGAACAGCTAGAACAGTCTAATAAGTTCACAAAACTGCATCCCTTTACTGGAATGCAGCCTTTATAACCAGGAAAATACAACACTGTTACCAAATCCCAGACAATGCCCAGTCTCATATCACGATATCGATATAATATCGAAATGTTGTCCAGTCCTGGTATACAAAAAATATGCTGAAAATTTAATTTAAAATAATTAACTTTTTTCATTTGGAAATTACAGTGGCTGTTTAGTGCTCTCAAAGTCCCCACTGCTCCAGTCATTCTGGGACCTTGGGTAGGTTTTATTTGAACGATATTTATAGGGGAAGAATGCTGACAATCCACTGAAAACAGCATCTATATTACACTGTATCATCTCTCCAACAGCATACTGTAAGAATTGCACCACTGCCATGTCTATTTCCAGTAACAGACTAAAGTCCCTTTTGCACAGGAATAGTTTTACCTGGGGCACAAAACCCAAAATAATATAGCCTAACATAATTCCTGAGTTACATGAGGGCCCCAGGTAATACTAGTCCCATTCGAATAATGTTTTAGTGGGCATGCAACTTTGTGTCTCTGGCTTCTGAAAAGTCACATGCCTCATGCCCCAAAGTTATCGGAGGTATCTCCATCTCCCTGCACATATAGTGTATTTAAAATTTAAGGTCTACCATTACTCATACATATAGAGGAAAAGATGCACCTGATAATTAGTGATGCTGTCATGACAGAGGACCTTGATGTCATATCCCTGTGTCCTCCCTCCCACTAATAATGACCCCGTGTCGGTTTCATCAATCATACAACTTGCATCATGTCGAGAAGAGAGAGAGAGAGAGAGGATGATGCTCACTGAAACGTTCTCTTCCACTTTATTGTGTTTTATTATGTTGTATTACCACTTTTTGCTTGCCACGTCTTGGGCAGAGTTACAAATATCTTTTTCATTCCATATGCAGCAAATCTGCTGAATATGCACTTTGTATAAAAAATGCACTTTTGCACATTTAGCATACATATTTATTTTTGCCATTTTCTTGCACATTCATTGCATCTGACACCCGTTATTGTTTTTAAAGGGCCAAGCTGGAGCCCAGCTGTTTGTGTGAGGATTCTCCTTCTCCTGCTTTCAAATGATCTGTATTTCAGACACCTTTCAAGCTGAAATCTGTCTCTCTCCGCCCATTGACACTCTGTGGAGGTGAACCACAGCAAAGACGGAGTGGCAACTCATGTGGGGAGAGAAATTGCCAGTAACTGATCAGGTAACACAAATGCAAATATTTTATTTATTGAAGTGTTGAAAATTGAAAGTAAAATAGCTTGGGAATCATTAAAACATTTTGACAGTGGGTTCACGGCAACATTTGTGCACACTGCCAACATTGTGTATCTATTCAGGTTGTCTAGTGATTTTCTTGTAGTCCTAGTAAATTTATCTGTGTGTGTGTATATGAGATTGCATCTGAGGCATCTGTGTTGTTAAGTGTTTTTTTTTTTTCCTTCTAAAGAAAGACCGGTGATTTTTGAAAACCATATTTTGACACGTTTCAACTGCCGTCCGCACAGCAGTTGCAACGCTTATGCCAGCTTTACATTTTGGCCAGTAACTCTCACACCATAAGGCTCAGGCTCCTTGTTTTTGACAGCCTAAGTGATGGGAAAAACATACCAAACACTACATGAGAACATTCACACACGTACAAGCCGCGCACAAATAAATCATCTTGTGTGTGCTGCAAAAGGTTAAATAAAAATTCCCCTTTGATTTCTCACTGACATAAATGTGTACACTCACACACACACACACACACACACACACACACACACACACAAGTCAAGGATTTTTTGCTGGCCCCGCAGAAGGCAGAGACAAGAGGCATAATTGAGTGGTTTTCCTTGGATCGATAATCCTGGACCATGGAGCATCAAGGACACCAGATTCTTAGGTCTTGCACATCGTTCTCCTTCTTCACAGCTCACATACATGCAGACATTCAAAGACACAAGCATTTCACAGATTTTTTTTTTTTTTTTTTTTTAATTCATGCATAAGCACAAAACACACACACACTAACCCTTTGCCAGAATAAAGTGTTGCCATTGTATGCTTGTGCAAATCAACAAATAGGTTGAAATGTCAACATTTCTGCACCAAAATTATGTACACTATGTACATGTCATGTGACTGTTAACATTCATGTACACATGAACACCATGAACATTTTCTTATAATCTGGTTTGGCCACTTTATTTTGCTTTGTTCGCTCCGTTAGCCACCAAAACTATTTGTTTATGGTTAACATTACTAAATCTCTGCGAACATTTGCTGACATCAAAAACAAACATGGCACTCTTACATGTCTGCAGAAGCAAATTCCTATTGATTGTCCCATCCAGCACCCCACGTACCTTCTAACATGGTGCTCTAACACCAGAGACAGAATTGGCCCACAAAGAATAATAAGAGGCTGCACCACCATGGATGTTTGTGGCCATTTTCTAAGGCAATCCAAATTATACCTTGGCTTCTGTCTCTAACATTTTTATTCAAGTCACATGTATTATGTGTGTACCCAGCTCTTACAAAAGCTGGGGACACAAAGGCAAAATCCACAAAGTAGTATTTTGTCTTGTTAAAAAATCCAAATCATGACTCGTGATTTATGCTATTGTGTAAGAAATCTTCTGGGCAGCCACAGTATAATGCAGACACAGCTCGGCTATAGGCGAAACTGTCTGGAACCCATGCTGTCTGGTTCCAAGCTGGTCTAACCAATTTGGCCAACTGACTGGTTAGTTTGGATGTTACTGACGCAGTGTGGGAGGTTTATGTAATATCAAACTGCTACCGTGGCCTGCAGTTCATCTGCCTGCTTATTTATCTGTTTATTCCATGCCATTACAGTAATTAGGTCTTCATATTGGAAGCCACAGCAGCCACAGCAGCCCTAACAAGAGCTCAGAACAGCATGTGAGGACAGAATGATGGTAAATAGAACAAAAGCAAAATGGACTATCTACACAGCTTTCTATCTCTTTGTGAAGAAAAATAATTCAGAGGTCTGGCAACAGTGAATGCTGTAATTGCTCCCTTCAAGAAGCCCTTGCTCTGCCAGGCCACAATGGAATGACCTTTTTGTGATTGCAAACGTCTATTTCTGGTGAACCACTGTGGCAAAAGCCATGGCCTCCTCTTTAGAGTCTGCTTTGTTGTTATAATTTTAATTATTTAGCCCAGTTCAACGGTTTTTGCACCATCACCACTTTATTTATTTATTTATTTTTCTTATTACCATTTAAAGAACATGGAGTATGTTGGCTGTGTAATTTAACTTATGTATTTATTATCTGGGTTGTTCTGATGTGTGTTGTTCATGCCGTGTCCTTGTTTTTAACATGAGTCATTTTGTTGTAGAAGAAGACATTCTGAGGCAGGCAGCTCAGATATTCACCATCTGGCGGTTCTTTGAAAGAGTGACAGTTTTCAGCATGTTTGAATTACTAATTCATTGTGGGAGTTGTTTGGGACTTAAGGGTTAGCACATGCAAGTTTAATGCACAACTGCGTCACCTACTGTGTGAAAGTTTTCCACTGTATGCATAATGTGTGGAATTTTTTTTTTTTTAAAAAAGCAACACACACAAGCAGCTGTGTGAATTCTAATAATAACATCTAATAATAACATTTGTCAATCAATCATCACCACACACAAATGTGACACATCTAGTGACAGGCAACAAGACCGAAAATAGAGTACTTGAGTATGTCATCCTATTGTATCATTCAAACTAGTCCTCAGCTGTGAGAATGCCTGCACAAAGATGGAGCAGCAGTTTTTTCACTTTTGTCACTTAAAGTTAGCACTTGTCCATCACAAATAAATAGGTTCATCATCGTTGGAATTTCTTTGCCTTGTAAAAGCTACCATCTGCATTATGTTAAAGCTGATAAGATGCGTCTGCTAAATATTATCTCTGCACATTTATGTTATTTGGCGATTCTGACAAAGCAAAGCAAGCAGACTGCTTATCGGCTTGGGAGAACATTACTCACTTTCCCATGCCCACATTTTCCCTGCTGCTGCAAGAAGTCAAAAGCAATCACAAGCTCATTCACAATGGCACACCATATAGTCACACCACCTATAGATTAATTAATAGGAACAATGAGGTCTTTGAACAAAGCCATTGCCTTTGAGGTGAAGAAAACACTAATAACTGCAAAGAAAATGCTTGTGATTGCTGAGTGCATCAAATAATTGCTTGGCAATGTTTGGAAGTACAAATAGTATGCAGTATAAAGAGCAGTAAGAGTCTGTAGCTGTTTTGAGCACTCACACACACACACACACACACACACACACACACACACACACACACACACACAAAGAGAATGTCAAAGAAGGAAAGAAAGAGATAAATGATTAAGAAAGATTAAAGGCTGAGTCTGAGTAAAGTTGCATTGAGTAAATTTACTGTGCAGAAAAAGATTATCACCATGTCCAAAGAAATGATTAAAGTAGAAAAAAATGAAAAAAACAAAGCAAAAAGTGGGAGGGAAAAGTAGGAAGGGTGAAGTGTGTTTCAAGTAATAGCAGTAATGGATGTAGAGATACCAGCGGCAGTAGTCCATTAGCAGTGCTAGAGTACTACTAGTAGCTCTCGTTCTTGTGACAGGGAAGGATTTAATGGCCCAAACTTGGTGGATGTATTAGACTTGCATGGACCACTAAATGGGTAAGAATCTAAACTATCACTTAAATATTGAAAATATTGCTCATACATGAACCATAAGCACATTGTAGCCTATTAAAACCCCCTGTAAATGGAACAGGAAGGCATTCAAATTAAATGCCCAAACTATTTCAACTGGCTTCTTTCTGCTCTTCTGACTGGGAGGAAATCTATGCACAAACCCAGGACATGGTCACACGACTATATATCCAGGCTGATGTGAGAATGCGTCAGGATCCATATGGGGGAGCTGGAAGAAGGGACTAGGGTGCCCTCCTCAGCCTGCTACCACTGCGACCTGCTCCTGGATGAGTGGCAGATATCACTGTGCAAAAAGGGCCAGAATCCAAGAATATTCAATAGGATATCAACAAGATTCCCTGGAGAATACAGACCATTTTTGATGAAGATGCTGAGTTTTGTTGGTATGCATCATATCTGGTCAAATATGGACTCAATAACCATTGTTAGGACTGATACCAGATGTATCTTATTTTTTTGTCTTGCATGTGTTCCAAATATGATCTTATGTCATGTCTGGAAATATCCAAGCGCAATATATATATTTTTTAGAATCCTAAATGTATCTATGGCATATCTGTATGTGGCGGTATCTATCTACAGTATCTGGGATCACATGAGCTCTGGATTCTGGCAGTATAAAGTTGTCCCATTCTGGAGTTTGATATGCTCCGAACATGAAATGTCTGACTGTCATATTCGGAGAGTATCACAATTAATATCATGATATTTGGATCATAACTTGGAATATTTGGGCAACGGGTTTTGGGGATTCTTGGGGTTTTTGTGCAGTGTATTGGATGAATGAATGCATGGATGGTGACAGATGGTTGTGGGATGGTGGCAGAATTTTGACTCTGTTACAATTATAAATCACATTTTTTATTTGTTTCATTTAGTTTAACTCTGAAACATCTCCTGAAATTGACCACTGCAGCCAACATACTTCCAAATGCTATTAACTTGTACCCTGAATGTGAGCAGCCACAGTTCCTGCCCTTTGACTCCTTTGTCCAAGTTTCTTTGTACATGTTGAAGAATGGAACAAGCTTGTTATGGCACGGTGAATCGCACTGCAAATTCACAGTAACACAGCAACAGTAACACAGGCAAAGGATTAACAGTGGGTTAGGTAGCATCAGCCACTGAACAATGAACCTTGGCAATACACTGTGCATTTGCATGAGTGCAAGTACGGCACTTACACGCCCCCTATAAAACTATTTAAATGGTAATCTTCATTATACAACTTGACCAACTGCAAATGTATTATACATACCTGCACTGTTAATTTTACTTTGACTTGGTTAATTTTAATATTTGCCACAGGGATAATGAAATATATATCACTTGTGGAAAGCAAGTAATGAATGCAGATTTTTTTCCCCCTCTTCTTAGATGTTACTCAGATGGCATGGAAATGTTCACACCTCTCCAGTCCCGGGAAGAGAAGAAAAACCAGACAGATGGGAAAAGACAGGTAGAAAGAGGCAGTGAGAAGAAGGTAGACAGGCTTTGTTTAAAATAACAATTCGTTGATTAAAAAGAACATTTTGGCTCCCTTGACTAAGAGCAATTATTGAAAACGCACAAAAAGGAAATCTTTTTGCATCCATATGATTGATTGGCTTATACTGCAGGCTTAGTGGTAATGAACAGGCATTTTCAGCAAGAATCAGTCCAATATAAGCCAAAAGCAATATTTTGGTCTATATGCATGATTTTATATGTTTGTAACCAAGCAGTTAAAAAGGTATTACATTGTTGTGGAGCCTATAGACAGAGAGACCTGTGAGACAGGAAAGAGAGTGCAGTACAGTCTTTTGACCATCAGGGGCAGTGCTGAGCACTTTCTAAACAGAGTAGAATATAAAATGATTAATACATTTGATTCAAATTTTTTAACAGTAACTAGACAATTACTGTCATTGTTACATGGCCAGATATTCATAATGAATACATAGTTTTGAGCTGACATGAAATCGATGGTTGTAAAATGATTAGAAATACATATGATGTCCTCCAGCATTGAGGATATGTGCTGTTGACTGATTGCATTGCCAGAGGGGGGAAAAAAAAGTTTTCTCCTGAAATGCTTCTATATTTCATTGATCTAAGCACAAAAATGTGTGTCTTCTCAATCAGCATCTATTCATTTTCACCAGTGCAGGGTGTAAAAAAGAGATCATAATTCACAGAGCTGATTTAATGGAACAGTCCCATTCACTGCTGTTCATTTGACTGTGTTTAGCCCAGCGTTGGTGCTCTATATCGCCCCCTGGAATATCTCCCTATGCAGACTATTTGTGGCAAAACTGACTTCAGTTCATGACAGGTTACTGTAAATCTGCAGGAGTTATATTTCTCAAGATAGAAATACATATCACAGGGATGGCTTGTCATGCAAATGGTTGTCTTTGGTCTCTAATGTTGTTTCATGGTATAGGCCTTTTCATCTACCTGCCATGATAAATATGATGTTGTCTGGGAACAGGAGGAATGTGTTTCATCAAAAAAGGATTCCAGTGCAGAGTTATTATACCCAACAGATGTACATGTTCAGATAAATAAATATGGTAGCACTTGAAAAGAATAAAGTGTGAGGCTGAGAACTTCAATTTCAGTGAGTTCCTTTACATTGATGAACACATTGTATTGTTTGTGCATGCATTCACATGTTTATGTGCGCTGAACTTGTTGTGTGTGTGTGTGTGTGTGTGTGTGTGTGCGCGCGCGCACGTGTGCGTGCTGTTGTGTGAGCGGTTTCTTGCTGCAGTGTAAAATGGTTAGGAGGAAACAGTCGGTGCATACTCCCACTGGCTGACCTTGTCTTTTGCTAGAATGTGAAACAAGGCTTTTTCTTACGGAAAAAGAGATTCACAACTACATTTCAAACAAGAAGCTCTTTCTTCTCCTTCTCTTTTCTAATTTTTCCATCGTGCTCCCACCTACACTATGTGCACCTCATATATGCTGTATATCCAGGCTTTGTGCCCCCATTTGAAATATCTCTGTGTGTTTTATATGTTGTATTTATTTATTGGATGCTAGTTGGCTGTATGGTGCTGCTGGCTGTACAACAAATTGCCCCTCAGGGATAATAAAGATATGCTTGACCCTTGATCCTTGAAAGTAGCTGTTGGTAAATAACTTCCTAATAACACTTAACTCTTAATTGCAATAGCAATTAAATGAATTAAATGCAGCAATTTTATTTCCTCTTGCCCACCACATTCATCAAGTTTATCCGCACATCTGCCAGTTATCCAAAGGTTTACGAAAGGTTGAGCTGCTGTGCTCCCACTTCAGTGATTATATGAAAGCAGACTTTTTTTTTTTTTTTTTTTTTGGAAGCAACACTAACATTCAATGCAATGGACACATACACAGATCCAAGAGAATATATGGGGATACTGGAGGGGAAAAAAAATAACAACAAAAAGATGTTACACCACTTCAGCAGTGATAACAGTGTAGCTTGTTCTTGTCCAACCCACTGAGATAACTAAAACCTCTGTGTGTATGTGAGTACTAAGCAAGTGTAATTTATCATCACTATTTAATTATAATGTACATGGTAATATCTGTTATTACATGTCACAAAAAGTCTTTCCAAAGTCTACCAAATGCATCAACTCTGCTTAACTCAGTCACCATTCACAATAGTACCATGTGTGTTATTGTTGTCTGTACTATGCATGTCATGCTTTTATTATTATATATTGTGATTTCGCATGATGTGTTCTAACCAATTTGTGAAACCAAAAGGTGTATTTCCACATCTGCAGACAATAAAGATTATATTATTTTATCTGATATCACTGTGAATATTCAAATAACCACACTGTGCAGCGTGATGTGTGTCTTATAATAAATAGGGATGTTATAATTATGAATTGTGCCATGAACATCTGGGTTTAATATCATATATTCAGTAGGTGTGAGACATTTGCAGCAAGTGACTCCCTTTTCAGCAAAGGAAGAAAGGAATGAGTGGAGAAAAAGGATGGGGAAAAAACAGAGAAGCTGAAATAGCTGTGTCGACTCACTTCTGAAGTGTTCACTGTATTTTGAAGAAATGGGATTTGTTTCTGTCACACAGCGTGGCTAGTAAGTTAGAGGATCACCTTGGTCTGAGCTATGGGTGTTCGGTAAGGTGTGGGTTTATATATGGGTTTACAGAGTGTCTGTATGTACAGAGTGTGTGCGAGAGAGAGACAGAGAGAGAGAGAGAGAGACAGACAGAAGGGGGGGAGAGAGAAAGAGTCTGAACACAATCTCAAAGTGTGTAAACAACCTTGTGTACAGCACAGCGCCTCGGGGCATGAAAGTCTCGGGGAGAGGCAGCTTAGTCAGGTATGCTCACATGTAGCTCCTGAATCCAGTGCCCTCACAGGTTTATAGGCTGCCCTGCTCAGAATTAATCATAAATTTGTTAACCTGCTCTTGAAGCGGTATGCAAACATGTGATAAGTCCAATCGGTATGCAAATATACATTGATGTGAGGGTAAAGTCAAATCACAGATACTTATAAACAATCTTCCCACTCTGATGGGGGAATTAAAAAGGAGTTACCCAACACTTACAGGATTTCCCAGTTGTTTTGTCATTATAAGCCTAAGTATAGCGGGTGATGTTATCATCATTCCTGCGGTTTGTTCTCACTCTCCAGGGCTATGTGCAAAAAATTTGCTCACAGGCATCAATATTTTCATATATCTTTTAAACATGCAGAAGTGGCAGTAAGGTTATTTTTTTGCACATAATTATGGTATAAATGTAATTTGCCACTGCTGCTTCTTAAATAGCTGTCTCTTATTTCCCTGGGAGATTTTAAATCCATACTTAATCATGCCAACTATTTTTCTATAAGCCTGCATTGTATTCAGTTTTATTTGTTTTGGCTGATATCATATTTTTGTGTTGTGCCCTGTCTGTCTTTTCCTGTATACAGAGAACATGTGTAAATGATTCTCACTGTATAACTCAAACAAATCATGCATAACAAGCTGATTGTTCCCAAGAATATTAAATCACACAGAGAAAAAAAATATATATATATCACACAATAATTTGTACCACTGTGATATTCATTATGCTCTGAATTTATGGGACCGTGTTAATATGTAGATGGAAGTTTTGTGATTTGCTCTCTCTTTCTCCTTAGGTTGAACATACATTAATCACTTCACTGAAAAAATGCAGTGATATTTGGTCTATAGCTAAATACTAATGTGTCAATGAATTAGCTGTCCTTGAGAGCCTAGCAACACGCTATGAGATATACAGTTATGCACCAATTCCTTGGCAACGGCCACGCAGGTGATTTTCTAGAAATATGGCTTGTACATTCAGTCTGTAGAAAACAGGAACACGAAACGGCACAGAAGAAATGTTCAAACAGCTCTGTACAGTATGAAGTGCTGATTTCTTCATTTACATTTAAACCATATATCTGCATCAAGGAAAAAAAAGCTTTATTTGTCTTTATTTCTTTCTCTCACATACACATACATACCTTAATTTTATGGATGCTTTATGTGTGGGTGTGAAGATTGTTTATGCCACTGAGTTCATTCTTGCATGTCTCACATCTTGCATTTTTTTTTTTTTTTTTTTTTTTTTTTGGTAGATAAATTGATAACGTGTGCACATAGGCAGGCATGTCTTTGCTGTAACACACACAGCTTTATCGAGAGAACTAAACAGCCTAGAGAAACACACACACACACACACACACACACACACACATGCACACGTGTGAAGCCAAATGTCTTCATGTCTCCATATTTGGGGCTGCAGTCAATCGTATCTCCAACAGACAAAAGAGACAAAAGACAGCCCATAAACATGTATCGTTTTACTGACATCCATCCCTGAAAATCGTATTAATTTGTATGTAAAGCAAAGTCTTTAATTATAATACACCAATGATAATTTGATGATTTTGGCCATCATGTTTGACTCATGCATGGCTATGACGTGGCGATGAAACAGGCATGGTGTTGGTTATGACAAAGACATCAAGCAAAGAGAGTTTTGACTCATGCATGGCTCATATGCATATAAATATGTATATACTGTTGTATAAAGGGAAAACAGTTCTCATTGTGTTTAATCGCAGTGTGAATTACGCTTGTGCATCATCAGCTAAACCAAGCACCGAATCACGAAAACATGAAAGACCCACATCTTTTTTTTGTTGTTTGTTTTTTTGTTTTTTTTGTAAAATTAGATGTGAATTTAGACAATTATTTTGCAAAAGGCAGCAAGTGCCAGCTCGAGCAAAATCGATTGTTTGGAGGTGTAACTGAGATGTGGAAAATGCCAAAAAGCAGCAGCAGTGATGAAGATACATGATTATTTCTGAACGGTACTGTGCAATGCTGTTAGCTGCACTGAAAAGTTAAAGCTGTGCCTGTGTGCCAGATGATATGGCACATAACTTATGCATGAGGTGCGGCGATGACTCCATTGTAATGAACATGCATCACCACACAGGGGCAGAAAAGTCAACACAGAAACACTACCTTAGTCAAGACGGCAGAAAATCAGATGCCAGATGTTTTACATTGCAGTACAAAGCAAGAGCAGTCATCAGCTGACACCCTGAGAACCTACTGCTGAAAATATACCCCCAATGTACTGTCTCCATCACTCATCTTTTTGTTCTGAGTTATAATTAGTATAGACCGAAGTGTGTTGCTTGCTTTTTCTTCTGTGAGTTTCCTATTGCCACAGTGCCCAATGTGCTGCACTATTATTCTCTGATATAATTTGTTCTGGGAGATTCTGAGCATAATGGGAGTGTGGTTCACCCAACACCACTGTGAATTCCAATTTCACCCAGTGGAATGCTGTACGGTTGCAATAAATACTCAACAACGGTCTCATTAACACCAGGACAAGCTTGTTTGTTTTATTTTATTAAGATAATTTCAGACAAAACCTATTTCCTCAAAGAAACAACAGTAGAAATACATGAATTCATTTGAATACTGGCTCAACCCATAGGGCACATTTTTTTTTTTTTTTTTTTTTTTTTTTTTTTTTTTTTAAAGGTACCCCTCCTCCATTCCGACCCGGGACTATAATGATAGTGTCATCAAATCAAAACAGCTTTTTTATTAAGACAACAACAAAACCTGGATGTTGTTAGTGATCTTGAGCATTATCATCCTTTGTAGGTCCATCATACCAACACAAAAAAGGTAAATAAGAACCACGGAGGAAAGATATGACTTAAATTGTCGAGGTGCTTTCTATATCTATACACAAGCACACACGCACACACACAGACACACAGACACACATGTTCCATGATCTGGGCGTCAGTTTCTTGAGGAGGGAGCTGTTGTCTGGTTGGGCACGGATCCGCATGGTTACCAAGTAAATTAACTGACAGGATGTCTGATTTTAACATTTTCTGTCAGTAGTCAGACAGAACCTGGCAGTCACTGATGCAGGATTTACACCGATTATGTCAGATATTGCAGGTATTTCCTCAAAAGTCGCACACATAAATGAACAAACTTTCAGCACCTGCTATTTATAGAGGGATGCTATTACGCCAGTCAATCCCCGATCCAATTAAAACTCGGCGTTAAAAGATTCGGCTCTTCATTATTTTCTTTCCTCATCACGCCAGCTGCGGCTAATACAATGAGCACAGCAGAATATCAGGAAGTCTGGTATCAACAGGGATAGACTATTATTGGCCAGGAGGAGAATCTTATGGTGAGGGCAGAAGTCAGGGGTACAACCAGACAGTAAACACATTGTCTGTGGCATCATCAACTCACAAAGCATAGAGTTTTAACTAAAAAACAAAACAAAACAAAACAAAACAAAAAAATACACAAAGCAAATATTGTGCATTCAATAAGTGCCCTAATGAGGAATTGTCCCAGTTCGTCGAAAAAACAGAAACGAACAAAACAGGTAATGAAACGGTTAAAAGTAGTAATATCAGACAACACGTTTACAAACTACACTATATAAAGACATATTACATAATAGTTTACCACATTATATTGCACATATACTCAAGTGGCAACTGCTTCTGCCCTTCTCTCATCCATTTTTTTTCCTCTACAAATACAGAAAAAAAAAATCAGGCATACACAGAGAACAGACAGACAAATGCACATGTGCACACAGACTGGGAGACAGAAAGGGACAGCAGAGGGAGTACACCATATAGTCCAAATACAGTAATTGGGAAACCATCATATTCAACATTTTTGGTCTTAAGTCTGAAATTTAAAAAATATTAATAATAATAAATTAATTTAAATGTCCAGATTGAAATGTTCCAGATTGAAAGGTGATAATAACTAATTTGCAATTTGAATACACCATGGATTAGTGACAGTAACCCATTGTATCAGCTGTATTTAGGACAACTTCAAAATGATACATGCATTTTTTTTTTTGGGAGGGATTGCCTGCCTGCTCACACCACATAGCTTGCTATGTAATGGGAATGTTTTCAAAGAGGTACAAAGATAGGAAAATAAAACTACAAAATACATTTACATTTGTACAGTGAAACAAACAACGGGTTCACACTTACGGATCAACCGTCAAATCTACAGTTGGCTGCCATCATACGAGTGCCCTCCATGCATCTACCCTGCTTCTGTCCAGCACTAGCGCTGCAGCGGCTGATGCAGCCTATCACATGTAGGAAGCAGTAATTCAATCAACAACTGTTAATCAATCAATAATGTAAGCAATAATTTTACTACAGAAATTAGTTCCAGATCATTACTCACGCCTTGTGACACCTGGTAATAAAACTAAATTTGGATTTATTAAACAATATTCCTCATATGGTTAGAGCACAGGTCTACAACACAGGTCTTCTTCCTCTGTAGTGCTAATTCCTCTGTAAGTGGTACTGATTATTCCTGTATTTCCTAGTTGTTATTGTTTTATAATGTCAGTTCCTGCACTTTCACCTTTTAACATTGTTAATTTTACTTGTTTTATTTAATTGGCGCAGCCTTAATTGCCTCCTCGTTTTCTTCCGTGGTTTAACCGGGTCTGCTCTGACTGTGTGTCTGTGCCTCAGCACTGTTGTAAATGAGGGTGTGTTTTCCCAGGAGGAAACCAATCAAATCAACCAATTTTTAGGTTACAGTAAATGGTGATAGTTTCTAAGCTCATATGAATAAAATTACTGCTTTTCTTCATGAATCCTAATTTTTTGCTACATTTGTCATACTATGTTTTTTTTTATTATTTTTTTTTATTAATGACAAATGAAAAATATATATCTCAGTAACTTTCAACAACCACTTACAAAAAATAAAAGAAAAAAATACAAACAAACAAACAAAAAACAAACTTTAACATCAAGGCCCTGATGTAGCTATTGGATAGCATTGAGAATGAAATCATAACTACTTCTTGTGACTTAAAAATGAACTACATGAGGCAACTCAAGTGAAACAAAAGTACAAAATGAAAAATGTAGAAAATGAGAGTTCACCAGAGAAATCTAGTGTTAAGTGTAACCTCAACTCCAGATTTCTAAATAATAGGAGGTAGCCTTCACCCATTACCCTCAAACTCCAATTAAGACAAAATCCCCTTTGGAATGTACATTGGTTGATTTGTTGAAAATGGTGAACCTTTAAGCCCTGTGATGCTACTGATGATACCAAACTTATTGGACATGCCTATCCAAAAGCCCTCGGTATTCTTAAGTATATATGATGCAAAATGTTTTTCAAAATCAATCTTTTGACCGGCTTGTCTCCTTACTAAGTCATTGTGCTGCCATCATATAAGCACAATTCATTCAAAGGAATGCAGTGAATTTCCTGTTAGTTCTTGGGGGATATGCTTTGTTTTTCCTGTTGCTGGGAGCCAATGTATTTTTTTCTTTTGCCCTCTTTAACTTCCTGTCTGGAAGCTTGGCTTTACAGGGAGGCTGGAGAGGTGAGTGGCAGGAGCCATTGATTAGACTTCCACTGTCCCTCACCCACTCCCTTTTCCCTCATCATTCCAAGCCCCCAGATCACACCCATTTCAGTCTTGGTGTGCCACAGATGAGGTTGTGCTTTTTAATGAAAATACAGGGGGCCAGGGTGGAAAGAAATGCTTCTTAAGCATTATTAAAAGAAAACCCAAAGCACAAAACCCATATAAGTTACTCTGAAGGGAGAAGGTGGTGCTGCTGGTGCTCGAGGTGACAGTAGTCTCATGCCATGCTGCTGGTCGGCGTGCTTTGGGTGCTGCCAATGCTCGCATTAGCACTACTGTTCTCGGAGGGGGAGGGGTTGGTGGAGACGGGCTGCCGTTTTGTCACTGAGCAAGGACATCCTGCAAAAAGACAGGACGAAAGCAATAAGAATAATAAGGCACGAAAAAAAAGGGCGGGGCGGATAAATAATAAAAACAGACGTGTTTTCTTACCAGAAAGATTTGCTGCAGTTGAGCTCATGTCCAGCCCAGTAGGGTATCCTGAATCCCATTAAACAGAATGAGAGAAATCCAGAGAAATATTAATCCGAGCCACACTCAGATCTATTTTAGAACACACATATGCTACCCTTTGACAGAAACTTACCTGTTTTAATTTTGATAAACCACAGAGCTCCAATAAGTAGTACTCCGATCAGGAAACCTCCAAACGCGATGCACAACACAGCAGGTAAGCCAAAGTCAACGCATGGTGGTGCTGAAATATACATATGTGGGAGAAAATCATGTAGGCACACCTCATCTAAACTTAGCACCACAGAGCTGATAATTACAGCCTGACACTTTATAGAATTGTCATTTCAATTTCCCTGCGATGAACATATGAGCAAGCCTGTGTATGGCAAATATAACAATCTCATTAATTTTGCTATTAACTCACTGCTTGGGGGCAATATTGAGTTTGTGCAAGTAAATTAACTGTCTGTTTTTCCAGTTCTAATTAAATGATCTATGTTTGGGTGTATATCTCATGTCTGGCTTTGGTGGCTGCGTGTTGGCTTGCCCCACAGAGGCTGTTTCAGTGACTCTAGTCTCAGTAGGAGTGCAACTTTAGGCTCAGCAGCAAAAGAAAGATCCCTTTCCTTCAAAGGATTGCTGAAATCAGTGCTACTGACAAGCAGGAAAACAGGCAGACTCTACCGGCTCGGGCTGACATGCATATACACACATGAAAACACACAAGATTCATCTGAAGTCTAGCAGAGAAGCAGTAGACACACTTTTTCAGCTTCCCTTTCTCTGCTTTATGTAGACAACATCCAGCGACTGTCCTGATCATCTGAAAAGAGGCTTATGTATCTTGCACGTGTTTCTCCAAGCTGCCTCCGCTATCCTCTGCATCCTGTGCGACTGGGCATCATGCTAGTCGACGCACTATGCTTGGCCTCATACAATACAGCTCTCTTTTCCTGAAGTACATGAAAGACAGGATACAGGAAGGACAGAGAACTGCGTGCTGTTTGTTTGGCGAGACCTTTCACCCCTGCGCTGTGAGTCATTTATCTTTGCATGATTGTTATTAGGTTGCGCTCAAGATGTTAAAAGAGCTTCTGCAGAGAGGAAGACAGAAAAAAATAATAATGTTATCAGAACATGCAATATTTATCTGAGTGGCATTGGTATTATGACAGTATGAAGACTAATATACTGCATATCCTTTAATAAGTTGTTCCAAGAAGACTATGGGCATGCCACTGGATCTAAAGTGACATCTTGTGACTATTTGGACAGATGATATTCCGGAGTGCAAAACAAATGCAAGTCTGTTAATTAGTCCTCTACAGATGGAGCCTCATTCATTTCACTAGGCCCGACCCTTAAATACACCAGAAAAAACAGTGTCCCAAACAGGCTTTCTCTAGAGATTTAGTAAAAATAAAACTTTTTTTTTTTGGTGATCAGTGGATGTGGTAGCTTGCATATGTGCAGCTTAGAGAGCAAAGCTGAATAAACAAGAGCAGGAAGCAGAAGCTCCAGTGCAGGTGGAGAGGAGGAGAAGGACAGCAGGCTTGTGCTGTGACTCCCAGGAGCCCCCTGTGGGGAAACGACCAAACAGGAAAGAGTGCTGAACGGAGCACGCAGTCCTGTCCAATCAAGGGCCACACGGCTTCCAGCAGCAGGCAGCCAGCTCGTCTCGCTGATGTAACATTTGTAAACTCTGGCACTGGCTACTGACTCGAACATGCAACTAACCTACAGAAATGAAAGAGCCGGCATTAACTGATGATGTTTACAGCTACCTGGCAGGCATTAATGACAGGAACCTTTAGGTCAATGAGCAAAGGCCTAAGTTTAATGGCAGGAAGTGTGTTCTCTCCTCAAACTTGAATTTCTTTTACATGACTTACAGCAAAACAGCCAAAAGGAGAGGAAACAAGACAAAAGAAAACATTAATGTGAATACTCATCAGCCTCCCTACCGACATCACATTATACGCCAACTATATATTTGTACTTTCACCTTTTGTCAGTCTAGCAGACAAAAAAATGTGCCAAACCACAACATTCACCTAAGGCTTGCCAATATTTTCTTTGTTTCTCTTTTTACCAAGAAATGGTCTGCCCTCCCGATGACACACAGGCACTGTGGAATGCGAGACATTTTCCTGTCTCATCTGCCGAGACACCACTATCCTTTGTTTGAGGCAAGACACCTTTCCATGTTTGATTTAAACGCCTGTGTTTGGACAGCGATCCAGTCAGACCCCCTTGGAAATATAAAGGACTTGACCCCCTTCCCCCGAGGGACATTACTCCTGATTGTGGTCACAAGGTCAGGCTGCAGGCCTTCCTAAAGGAGGAGGCCCTGTCCCGCACCCCCTTACTGGCTTCCCTCCATATCCTGACCTCATTGCCATGACAACAGCCTGAGCAACATTTATTGTGGATGAAAAGCAACAATAGGAATGAAAACAGGAAAGAGCCAGCAACCTGGTATGTGATTCATATCCAAAAAGAAGTGGAACATTCCAAAAACTGAATTGTTGGGAGCTGCGTGTTGTCTGTGTTATGTTTGACAAAATCTTCGGATAATTATTTTGCCTTCTTTGAAAGGGTTGACAAGTGCACTGTACCGGGAACAGAGATGATCACATGAACTCTGTCCAGGGTTGGTTGTGAAAATGGCTTCATGGTATGAACATAAATGTAGCCCTCTTACGCGGAAAAGTAATATCTGTACAAGTCCAATGCTAGAAGGAACTGGAAATAGGGTTTGAATGACTTGGGCTCAAAAAAACTTGGAGCTTAAACTGAACTCACTTGGTGATGGCGTATACGGCTGGGTGACCTCGAGATTCCTCTTCACTCTTCCTCCGTCTCCACATACCTAGTGAGAAGGTCAAACAAAAAAAAAACAAAAAAAAAAAAAAAAAGAGTTGGGTCTTGAGAACCTGTGCTAATTAGGTACCAGTTTCAGATTTGTCAGAACCAAAATACTCAAGTGAACTACTGAACTTTGTAGTCGTTTTAATTCATTCACACAACGTTCAGGCATTTCCTTTATAGACTCATGACATAATATAATGAATATTTTATACAAGCTGAGCATCAGATATGGGCACTAAAAATTGAAAAGAATATTAACCTAGGCAAACTGTCTACTGGAACCAAGCTGAAGAAATTGGTGTCTTATTCCTGAACTTGATAGAAATGTTTAAAAACTTTTCCTTTTTTCTTTTAATGTAATGTTTTAGGCTACCACTGCACAGGTATCAGGGCTGTTTTCATCTCAAAGTGTAGAGAGGAAGGGGTGGGGGTGGTCTCCACCACAGAAATATTTGAATGCCCTCATGAGAAAAATCTGAAACTCATAACAAAACTTCAGGTCAAAGAGAATATAAATGATAAAATAGATTATTATAGAATATAAAGCATATATCATCCATTGTGCTAAAAGCCTCATTATTTAAAATAACTAAAATATAGACTCCTCCAGGTTAAGCTCATATAGACACTGTTGTCCTAATAATCTTTAATATAATTAGAAACAAAAACATCTCCATCTTCACAAAACCAGGAACTGGCCACCCTTTCCCTACTTGCATTTTACCAATAGCATTTTTTAATAACAAAAAAAAAAAAAAAAACTGCCTACAGAAGAAACTTTTAAACAGCAAACAGCATATATATTGACAATAATAAATAATGCAATTGTACTGTAATGATATTGTCATTATCATTCTGCTTACATTATAATTCAATAATGATGAATGAGCTCCTGCAGTGGCCAATGTTTGAAAAATTAGAAAAGACATTTAGACATTGTGTGAATTTACAAAAGAAATGTATTATTATTATTTGTTTTAGAATGTGGCAGAGACAGGTTTGCTAGTCATGAAATTTAGCCAGTCCTTTATCAGATGTGCAATGAATCTCTATTTGTGTGTTTGACAGAGAGAAAGAGAGGGAGAGAGGCTGCAGTCTGGACTGCTCACATGCCTCCTGATGGCTGCTGCTACACACTGCAGCTCACGCCATCACTAATGCCATCACTCCCCTCCACCAGCCTTCACATGACGATGAAACACTTAAAACACATCCTATGTAAAACAGCAGAGGTTTGACTGCAGGGAGGACCCTCCAGCCTCCACTGACAAAAAAAAAAAAGGTAAACTAAGCATCCTAAGTAGTGGACCCAGCCACTGCTGCACCCCTTCGACTGGGCTCTCTGCAAGTCTATTACCAGGTTACAGTCCATTCTGAACTCTGCTGCTGGGCGTTTAACAAAAACAAAGCAGAGGGAGCACCGCGCTCCAGTCTAAGCTTCACTTCACCGTGTTCAGGATAGACTGGGAAGTTCTGCTGCTTGTATAGAAAGCCCTTAACAGCTTAGCCCCAGCATATAACTCAGAGTCCTTACTAATTTACACGCCTGCACAAGCCCTCAGGCCCTCGAATGCTGGCTTGTTAGACCCTCACAACCACAACCTTAAAGGAATAATTCAAACTAAAACACTCTACTGCTTGATGATTGGTGATACTGTATAAATTGCGTTTCAGGTGCCATGAAGTTGTTTTAATTCAGTTGGTAAACTATCTGAATGAAATGGACATTGAAACCTGACAGTTAAAGGCAGAATGAGTAGGATTTTCCTTACAAAAAAAAAAAAAAAAAACAATGTATAGACTCATACATCACCTATGAGCCACTAGAAGTGTGTGTTGGTGCGTGTATGTGCAGAGGGCAGGGTCTTTACCAATCATATATAATCTTAATTTATTTTTTTTTTTTGGTTATGTATCTCTTTTTCAGTAGTTTATGCTTTTGTTTTAATCTGTACTTAAAACACAGAATACTGAACTGCATTCAATGTGATGAAAAGTGCTTTAAAGTTATTACTCTTAAGTGTTTCATTTTGCCATTTGAAATCACTTTACCAGACTTAATTTTCAATCCTGGCCCTCAGGACCCAGAAGCTTGTTGATTTTCATTATAGCCATCTAATCATTGACTGATTAACACCTGAATGCAATTAATTACAGTTTACTACCTGGCAGGGAAGAAAACCAGCAGTATTCTGGGTGCTGAGGATTATCCTTAGGAACTGGTAACACAGGAATTATAGTGTTCTATTCAAAATCGTTACATTTTGTATGCGTCACTTTTTGTTTTCAGCATGGTAAGAATTAGCCTTTCCTCTCCTTTTCAATACTGTCTTTATTACTGTATCAGTCTTCAGTCGTCAACATAACTATCTAGGCCCAATGTATGCAATAAACCCTCATAGATAGATTTTACATGTAATTGTCATTTCACATGCTATTTAAAATAGATCACATGTATTTCACTTCTTACCTGACTGTAGCAAAGATCGACAGTACATTCCAGGTCCCAGGTGGTGGAGGCTAGCTCCTGAAGCTGATTCAAAGAGAAGCTGACTCTGGTGCTGTCGGGGCAGACGTTTGAGGGGCAGGCTTCAGGGATGAAGGGCATCTCCTTCTCCAAGGGGCATGATCCCTTGGAGCGGACAAGGCACCTGATCACCTTGATGGTCAGGACAAGCTCCCCTAAAGTGTGCCCTGAGATCTACAGGCAGCAAAGAGGGAACAAAATGAATATCACTCCATCAGTGAAAACCAAAATGAATTGAACTGCTTCCCAACACACATTCAACTAACCTAAAATAATTTTTTTCCCCATTATCTTACACTAAGTATGGTAAACTGGCCGTGGTGATGATCACTGGGTTGTGGAGCAGTAATGCAGACAATATTTTAAGGATTGGAATACAATAAAATATGAGAGCCAGGAAAATTTATTTCCAGGCCCTTTGACCAGGCCGAGTCTAGACAGCTAAGCTATGTGCGTAAAGTATAAATATAGCTATATGATATTTTCCTCTGTTATGAAAGTGTGTTTGCACTGGGATTAGGCAAGTTAGAATTATTTTCAAGTGTAAATCAAAACTCAAAATCAAATTCACAGAGACCAGAACACCTTCAGTAATGCATCTTTGAAAAAAAAAAAAAAAAACACATATAGCCTATATATGCTGCTGTAGAATAGGAATCACATAGTCAACGTTCAGTAATTTTGGATGGGTGGTTCAAAAAGGAGGACAGATGGGTTTCTCACCTCTGCATAAATCCTCTTGTCACTCTGCACCTTGGTGTTGGGGTCAAGGGGGAAACGGTAGTCTGGAGAGGTGTACAGCTGCATTAACAGCGGCATCTGATGAGGGGCGCTTATTGAATTTGTCGTGCTTGTTTCTTGTTCCGTCTCTAGAGCTAAGACAAAAAAACATAAAATTTAAAAACATGTACATCATATCTCCAATATAATTTTTTAGTATAGATTCTAATCTTTACCATTTAACACTGTAGAACTAGACCACACTTTTTTTGTCCACCTTATAATATGCTTGTGTCTTTAAACTTGGGAGAAGTTGCACTCTGGAAACTTAAGAAACCTATAAAATCCTCAGAGGGATAATTTGCATTGCAGCATAGCACAACATTTTAAATATGATTATTATTTTTTTAGTAGTTGTAGTAGTAGTACTGTATTGTACTCCTTGTCCCTAAGAGAGCAGTGTTCTAGTAAACTGCACTGTTTCTAGGTCATAGATTTTGGCAATATTATATCTACAATATTTATAGAGCAAGATTTACATGCAAACATTTTTTTTTTTCCACCTTTTCATCATACCTGAAGCTCTATCTTTTTTTCCCAGCACCAATGAAACCATAGAGCTCTCTAGGCTGATTTCAGTGTAGCTTGTGAAAGTATTAACTTTAAAATACTCCAAAGCCTTCTTTTGCACATCCTCTGCGTTGTCACTGTGCAGTGTAACGGACGGCGGGAGTCTGTGTGGGATGCCGGTCAGCGTGATCTCGTTGTTGGACTGTAAAGCAGAGAAAAGTTCAAATCGGTCAGTTGACAGTGACATTGCTCTGGGGTTGGATAACAACTGAATCAAATAGAGACAGTTTCGCTGACATGGAAACAAGATATTAAAAGTATAAACAGTGGGGTCTGATCTGTGTTACAACTGCTGTATTGTAGTGTGTGTCGTGTTGCTTACACCAAACTTTGTGTGTCGCGGGTTAGGGAAGCTCCATGTGGTGCCTTGAGGGCCTCTAAGAAACACTCTGATAATCTTCTCTGTGTCCACATGAATTGACACATTGCTGCAACACAAATGATCACAAATCACAAATGCAACTGCAAATAACATCAGACATGAAGCTTTAGTGAAAGTACAGTGAGGAAGACTATCTTATGCTCATGCATCGGCTTCACACATTTCTCGCTTGTTATCCTGTCTGGTTTTGTCCCTCACACATGCTCAGTCATAACCTGCCGTGCCGTCTTTGTCTGGGACTGTCGATCGAGCCAGATCAGCTGTGCTCATCACCTGGTGGTGTCTATCCAATAGCACAGCAACACCCCTCCCTTGTTTGCCATCATCTTGTTGCTGTCTTTTTGAAATGTGTTTTTCTCTCTGTGCCTTTAGTGCTGTCTGCTGCCGTTCACACATCCCTCCACCTCCGCACCTCCACCTGGACCTCACAGATTTATCGCTCCGTCAGTCTCATCAGATGTCATCAGCCACCTTCACCACCAGTGCCCGGGTAGGGATTTAATATGCTGGGCTGGTGCCCCTCAATGTGAAAAACTCTGCGGAGAGTCTCAGCGCCCAAGACTTTATAATCAAGGCCTATCATCACTCATCTGCTCTAATAAACTATATTTTCCCCTTTCACTTGTCTTTCCTGATTGAAATGATATTACATCCTTGTGTGTAGTCCTACATGCTGACACTAAGGTCAAGGATAATATGATACTTCGGTTTATTCTCGACTCTAAGTGCTGCATTTCGCAGTCAAAACATCTTCACTGTCCATCTCACAAATTGTGTGGGAATTACAGAATCTGTTTTGAAATAACTTCGGCTTGATGTGTCACATTTCTCATTTCTCTGCTGTCTTGTGTGGCAGAATGTCAAATTGATCCATACTGGATCTCGCTTTGTCTCTGTAGATGTTTCGGTTGGGTCACATCATTTGATTTTTTTTTTTCATAGTTATGCCACTGATAACCATCTTCATATATCTGTTAAGATCAGTAGAACAAGCTGTCTAGCAATTTAAAATGACTACATCAAACATTAAAGATGCACTAGACAATAATTTTATGTAAAAAGACACCTATCTTGTTAGCCTAAATTACAAATGGATTGGATGTAATTTGATTTGCCATTAAATTAAATCCTGTGACTTTTAATGTTGTGTGCTAGTGAGTCATAAATGGCGAATGTACAGATACAGTGCTTTGCAGCTTGACATTATTATGCCAAAACCAGTGTAAAATATTCACAAGATCCCAAGTCTTGCACATGTTGGGGTTTACCGAGTGCTGGCCTTCTCTGGGATGTTTATGATGTGCAGCTCCATTTCTTCATTGGGGTTCGAGTGTTGAATGGAACAGGACTTCAGTGATGCGGGTGCTGTTGCCAACTCCATAAAGTGCTTGATTGAGGGATCCTCATTTTCAAGCGTGCAGTCGCTAGAGCCAAGTTTGGTTCCTGTAAAGCCACAAATTGGTGTGACATTCATTCAACAGGCAAAAGAGACATCACTTTGTTTGCAGCAATTTATAACAAACACTATGAATCTATATCAGTATATCTATAACAGTATATCTGTGTAAAGATTCCCGCACTCTCCAGAATGAAAAATCCCACATTCCCAATAATCCTCCTTTTTAATACATAATGTTGACTTTATTGTTTAAAACTGGCATTTTTGGCCGCCATCTTTGTCAAAGCTGACATTGTTTAAATTAGTATCTTAGTGTCTTCTATGGATAGAATCACTGCATCATACCAGTTACGCGAAATGCTTCAGTAATAGTGATCAGCAAGACAGAATTGCTATTACATTTTCAAAAGTATATTGAATATACAAGTGACAAAATTGACATGTAACATACATGCACAGTGGCAGTGGTCATAATCACTCAACAGTGAAAAGTTGGATTTCTGTCCTCTGATATAAGTGAAGTACTCTGTGCTTTGACTGCACCATGGGACAATATGCCATTGAGCAGCACATGAGCCCACACTGGTGCTGAGCATGGGAAATTCAGTGTGGTTGTTACTGTTTTGACTGGCTTTGCCACCCCTCTATTTATGCCTTGCACATGCAGGCCTATTTGGTACATCTAATCACACCTAAACACACTCAGCACTTATGCAAATCTTTTATGGGGTTTTGCAGGTGAACTGGGATGGTAACTGGCTTGATGTGGAGTGTGGACTGCGAGCTGGCAGGCAGGGACCGTGGCTTGCCGAAAGGATGCAGGTGTAGGAGACTGAAAACAGCAGGAACAAGCAAGTGCAGCCTTCAAATATATATGTCAGTTTCAATTCAGTCACTCGATTTTTTTTTTATCCAATCACCTTCTCCTTCTTACCTTTGTTCTTGTAAATTTTTTACTCATTTGATTTGAATTATAATTACTCTTAATTACTAGACTTCTTTGCTTTCTAACTACCATTAAAGTTTAGAAACTCAAACCTTTTTCTGCCCAGTTGACTAAAACAGTGCATCTTCACTCAAGGCAGAATTAATTGTAATTAACTGCATAGATGTGTGTAATTAATTACTTCTTTTTATCTTTCTGCCTATTCCCCTCTTTCTTTCAAACTATTCACTCTAATTTGAACTGTTTATGAAATGTGTGTTTATATAACATATGCTGAATGTATTTGTCTGACTGCACTTGTTATTCATGTCACATCACATACTCCACACAAAATGAGAGTAGATAAAAAAAAAGCACCTTAGCTGCAGTAACAATTTTCTGACCACTAGGGGGTGTTGAGAGCTTAAGCTCCATTTGTAAACAAACAAAGTAAGCCATGTTTCCAGGTTCATGGTAGATCGCTTGTACAAAATTGACGGTTAAGATTGAAAATTTGGTTTGTGGGATGGAAATGAGGGTGCATGTCACTGTCACAAGGCCTGTGTTGGATCACTTGGATTATTTTGTCTCCAACCTCCAAGTCGAAAATGTGTTGAAGCTGCAGACCTTCAGCGACGAGGTAAACGACTGCTATGGATGAACTTCTCCTACGGCTGCACTGCTGATTGCAGTGATAGAAGCCCTCATGCAACTAATCTGAAATTCTGATATATATTTTTTGCTGAAAGTGATAAGAGACACTTTGAATGAAGTTAAAGCGGCAAGGGGATGAGGTGGGAGGAGAAGAGCGCCGGTTATATACTGTCAATGGGGGAGGTGGCGGAGCTATGTTCCAGAAAAAAATTAAAAATCAGCAAAACGGCTGGGCCTAGTGATTTGGTATTGGTTTACATAATAAGGGTTACAAAGTTCCTCATAAAGCACAGGTTAGTTTCAGGAGTTAATAGGTTCTGAAATCAGGTTCTAAAATCACCTAATGCAGGTTTAATCAACTGTAATTTATATTAAATAAAAGGATATCAGAAAAAAGAAAATGAAGCTGATGGAGAGAATATGCACATCTTTTGTCTTCCTTCCATAGCCTTGTTATTGCTGGAAGGTCGGATACCACTTAGCTGCCTGGCATCAGTAAATTCAGTAAATAGATTACATTTTTTTGGTAATATATCTGGCAATCTTCAGCAAAGGAAATGGCATGAAGATACATCATGTCATTATTTAATAATGAATTAAATTTGATACTCAAAATTTAAAATGTTCCAGGATGCTTGGGGTTGCTTGTAGATTTCAGAAAATCCTTACACCAGCAGCTATGTGTGAGGTAACCATAAAACAAATTGGCACAAAAAAAACCCCAAAACATTTAACATTCTTGTCACATTTTGCAGGGAGAAAAGTTCTGTTAATATCATCGCCCAAATAAAAAGCTTGTGCACCACACAAGACCCTTTTTAACCACTGCAGCACACTTGATGGAAATGCAATGATGGACTTACAATACTGTGATCAAAGTGGTGATTTGATAGAATCTCAGAAAGGAAATTTTTAGAGTCTAACACTGTGCAAGCAAAGGGCAGATTATTATTATTCATCCTGATGATGTTGCATGCTAACACACTAAAAACCTTGGGTTGCCATGTTCAGAAACTGAGAGCTGGTTTGCTTTTTTTTTTAGCCAAAGTGTGCCTCTGCCCTTAGTGTGCACACCTACGTAGTGAATAATTACTGTGATTCCATCCTCACTGTTTCTGAGAACCAAAACCTTTACTAAGAAAAAAAAAATAACCCTGAAATTCAAGCACAGCAGTGTCTCTGCAAACAGGTCAATATCATGTGTATGTGTGTGTTGGATTGCACCAATAATTCTCACCCTCTCTTCCAGTACAGGAGATTGATCTTGGATTTTGGACTGTGGTGAATGAAGTCACACCCCCAAACTTCTGTGTTGCCCACTTGACCAGCTCCTCATTTTCAGTGGGGAAGTCTTGCTTGTGGACACTCTCTGGAGACCCAAACAGGCTAACTGAAGAGCCATTTTTTATCTGGAAAGTATAACCAAAATCCTGTTGATTAGTCTCATTAACCTTTACAGTAGCCACAAAGAGACACATCAGAAACATTCTTTTTTTTTTTTTTTTTTTTTTTGGCAAGCTATCTTAAGAATACAAAAAATGAAATACAATTATTAAGCCTGCCATAAGTCTGTCT
This sequence comes from Myripristis murdjan, assembly GCF_902150065.1. NCBI lineage: Eukaryota > Metazoa > Chordata > Actinopteri > Holocentriformes > Holocentridae > Myripristis > Myripristis murdjan. The sequence goes on from NC_043991.1 coordinate 22,992,305, forward strand.
GTTTACTCACCGGTGCTACAGTATTGAATGAGTCAGCTTTTTTAATGTCTAGACCTCTACCTCGTTTGCTGAAGTTTTGTCACAACAAACACATTTGCCCATCTCTCTCACTCTCTCATTTCCCAATCACTATTTCTTACCCCCACCCTCTGCTTTCGCTATTCTCTTAGCAGTGTTGAAAAGAAATGTTTATTATGGTAAAGTGGCCACAAGCCCCGTTGCACAACCCTGTTGGAGCCAAGGTCTTTCCTTTGCTTCCTGAGTGGGGCCAGGAAATGGGACCTTTTTTAAATTTGTGCGTCAGCAGAGTCGGCTGGAATCTGGCTCTATACAAGGTATAAATATATACATCCATCCCATCAACCAGACGCTCTGCTGTTTCCTCGTCTGGGCCAGTGGGAAATAATGGACTTTAAATGAATGAAGATAGGGGTAGGGGTTGGGAATGATGGAATAGGGGGGTTTCTGCTGGCAAAGTAGACCACGAGTCGTGGACATAGCTAAACAAACTTCTACTGACACTCATGAAAGGGTCATTTTGCTGAGGGAAACTATTGTTTTGTACAACAGCATAGTTAGATCATTAAACCAAACAGAAAGCTTCAAAGACCAGCATGTTTTGACATACCCAGATGAGTGGAGTTATGTTTATTAGATTCTGGCTTCACGGGAACTTCATGTCTTAAATACCAATACCTCCATCAACAAAGTAAGGGAACTAATACAACTCTACACTGCGAAATTAAGTGTAGAGTGTGTATTTAGTGTAGTGTGCTCTGTGGATTGTCAATAAGAGACAAATCAGTCACTGTCAATGTGGAGACTCTCAGTTTGAGAGAGAAGTTCTGCTTATTCCCTGGTTTATTTCGGTGTAAAGGCGAAAACAGTGAGAGGGTGGCATGTTGAGCAACATCAAAGAAAAGAAGATTAATTATTGAGTTCTCTGTCACTCACTCTGCTGGTGTTCAGCAAAGTGTGTGTGTGTGTGTGTGTGTGTGTGTGTGTGTGTGTGTGTGTGTGTTCGTTTGTTTGAGTGACTGAAAACTCTGTCCTGAGTGATTTGCTGTGTGTGACAAAGGGTAGGTTCAGTGAGCACAGATGCTCTTTTTAGAACACCCTGCTTCACACACACACACGCACACTCACATACACACACACAGAAACATTCAAACCCCGGAGCTGCCAAGTTCAATCATAGTCTGATACTGCTGGCCACTAAGCACCACTGGAGCAGCTGGGGGTTAAGCAGCCAAGTCGCCAGGAAAAAATGTTGGCATTTTATGTTTCCACAAACCTGGGTTGAAATGTCACATTTTGAAGTTTTGTGATACATTATAAAGCGAATGAAAAATACTGCATTACAAGGCAGGTGGGGTGGCAGGTGGCACAAACAACGAGACTTTACTTCTGGTCATGGTTAACGTTAGGAAAACATTTCCTAACATTTTCCTAACCTTAAGCAAGTCGTGTTGATGGCTAATGAAGCTAACAAAGCCAACTAAAGTGGCTAAAGTAGCTAATGAGCTAGTTAGCGTTCCTGCAACCACAAATGTTACCAGTCACATGACGCAGGCTCCACCACATTGGCTTTAAGTGTAAATGTTTATATGCAGTTTATTTTAGGTTCTGAAATGTTGACATTACAACACATTTGTTGGTTTGCAGAAACGTAAAATGGCAACATGTTATTCTGGCGACAGGGTTGAGTTACATGTCATGCTCCAAGGCACTTCAGCTGTACATTGTGCAAGGCGAGAGTGCTTTTCATTCACCAACCCATCCAGATTTTTCCTGCAGGTCTGAGGGATTGAATCAGCAACCTCTCAATCACAAGCCCTCTTCTCCTACAGCTGTGTATCAGCATGGGTGTGTGTATAGCCACATATGCGTGGTCACAAGGTCATATGTGTGTGTGTGTTCTTGCATCATGTAGCTGAACAGAAAAATACAGAAAAAAATACTGTAAGCCCACTAAGTCTAAGGGAGTGGTTTGACATGAATATTTGACTTACTAGAATAAAATGAGGGGAAACTATAAAAAAGAACTAAATAATGAAATAAAATAAAATAAATCCCAGCGCTGTCAAACCAGAACAAGGCACAACGGTTATAAAAAGGAGAAGGGAAAGGAAATACGAATAATGACAGTGGAAAATTACTTGAAGACACTGTCTGACATGAATCAGTCCCTACGACAATCAGTTTGACGGTGCACAGGCTCACACCAAAGTTCAAGGATCTCAAGGATATAGTCAGAGCAAAGACCATCTGTGTCTACCGGACATTCCAGAAATTTCTGATTAGACTTCCTTCCCCTCAGTATAGGCTACAATGAATGAATGAGCTTCAGATGGTAGGCTTCATGTGCTCCTCTCCTTTTTCCTCCCAACTATCATTAGCCTTACATGGACCATTCCATGACAGTTCGGTGCCATAACCCTGATGCTGACCATGCGCCATTATCATGACATTCTCCAAAATTCTTTAAAGTCACTCTCACGGCAATCTGCGAGCCTTTAAGTAAAACGGTCCAAAAACAATAAGAGAGGGGATTAAAGCCATTTACGCAACTGCCTGGTTGTCTGTTGTCTTAGAGTGGAGTATATGTCCGACTATAACCTGGAGTGTCTTCACTGAGGTTCCAGGGGTCAAGTCATAGCATATTGTAATGGCTTAATATGTGAATGTGATGTTAACTGTATATAAGTGAAAAAAATAGGCTAATAACAGTGAGGCCTTATAAGAGTCTAGAAAACTAGAAAAAAAATGCTGATCCATAGCCTTTTTGGACACAGCCTTGAGCACTCAGGTTGCTTCTGGTAGTCCAACGAGAACAGTGACTATCACAGATTGATAGTGCATTGGGCTGATAGTGCACTGTCCCCAGCCAAGCTGTCAAGCTGGTGATGTACTTCTTCAGACAGAGAACAGATGCTGTTTCAATCTGCTTGCAGTAACACGCTATTGCTCCCCGAGTGATACTGCTCATCCTGGGAAAACATCCCGTGGTCATAGGCAATGTTATCCAGGCCTTCCAACAGGACATGATACAGGATATGGTATCAAACTGCTGTCAGTAAATCAGTAACTGCTGACATTCCTGGAAACATTTCATCATCCTTAGTGGTTTGTTGTGTGTAGAAATTACAAAAAAAAAATAGTACATGGCCAGTGCACGAAGAGAATCACTTCACTGTTCAAGTACAGGGCATGCTTAATGGCTTGAATGCTGGCTGAGTCATACGTATTATTAAATATGGTTATATCTCAGAGCTCTGATATCAGACCAGTACTTGGTATTGGCAAATAACCAAAGCCCAGATATTGGATCAAAACTGAAAAAAAAGGTGGATCGGCGCATCCCTCATAAAAAGAGCAAAAACACCGTTTATGGTTTTCCTGCATTAGGCTTACAAGATATAATGTGACAGCAATGCGTTATAACCAAAATCTCCAGTCACAATGAAATATAAGATGTAACTGGTTCTTGTCACTGGCCACCTTCCCAGTTTATAATGTGTAGCAATAAACCGCAGTCTCCCCCACACAGAGAAGTCATTAGAGAGTGACAAACAAACAAGGATAATTGTTTTTAAAACTGGCCCATGGGGTTACTCCACTGGGGTTTGACCCATTGCAAAACAGCAGGCATGCCTAACAGTACATCTTAGGCATGCTAAAAGGGAGGCATGACGGCACACTCCTTTAACATAGGCACTGACTTTCACATAATCCTCATCACCAGCTTTTGAATATATTAATTAATAAAAAATGGTGAAAAAAGATTCTCTCTGGGGTTGTTTATACCTACTTGGTATCAGATGCTGTTAAACGAATTTCATCATGGATGAGTTTTATTTAACAAAATTTCCCCGCAGATGAAGCATTAAAAATGTGGGCGATCAGGAAAGGAAAGGATATGTTTATATGTCAACTGTATAACAACGCACGTTTTGAAAAGGTATATTAAAGGTACATTAAAGATATTACTGTGATACAGTGATTTATGGACAGCACATATGCATGATGTGTTCAGTCTATACCAGCTATTACAAATAACAAAAAAACAAAAATCATAGCATTTCTTCAGTATACTGTTCTGAGTGTGATGCCAGTTAAATCCATGTTTTTGCTTATTTATTGCTGTCAGGGACTGATTTATGAAGGGTGTTTGCCTGATGTCCTCAGTCCATGATTTCAGTCCTGATGTCCCAAAAAACAATCATGAAAAACCCTCTCAGTATCTACTTGGATTCTTACAGACTGTTGTGAATTATTGCACAGATGATTTATATGTATAATGAGATGACTTTCACATACAGTATATGAATAATGTATTTACTGGTGGGTTTTTTTGTGTACAGCCTACTTGGTATGGCCTTAGTGCCACTGCTCATTTGTAAGACAGAGGAGAAGGGATCCCAGGTGATCGTCAATACCAATACCTGTGGCAACTCTGCATTAATCTCTGTGTTAATCGATAAAAATGAGACTATTCCTTTCTACTCGTAATGGAGGCTAAAGGCCAAAACATGTGTCTCTGATCAAAACATGTGAGACAGAGTTTTTAATGTTTATAATAGCGTTAGGGGTTTAAAAAGCTTCCTGAGGTTTGACTATGGCACCCCAAATATCCCACTACAACTACCCAAATTCCATAGGTAAATGCTGTTACGCTGGTCATTAACACAGATGTTATCCAGTTATGTAAACTTGACTAATGGACCACATGTCTTATATAATATTGCAATGTATATATATATATATATATATATATATATATATATATATATATATATATATATATATATATATATATATATATATTAGTGCAAGTCATAATTCGATCAGAATTGAGACTTTTTCAGTTCGCTCTTAGCTTGAGATACATGCCGCTTTCAAGTGGAATTTGAACAATATGTTTTGAGAAACAATTTATACATTTTACACGAGGTAAAAGAGGTGCACACTTTCACTTTATGGGCAATTTATCATCTTGAATTTACCTGACCTGCATGTCTTTGGACTTTGAGATGAAATCAGAGGACTCAAGCAAACAGAGAGAGCATACAATCTCCACACAGAAAGGACCTGGCCTGGCTAACACCACACTCTAGACACTCATCTGTGGAGTCTGGAGTCTGTGGAGTCTTGATTTTGTCAGATTATTACGCACATAATGAGGCCACCTTCATCGAGCTCTCTCATTCAACCCTCACAGTACACCCATCACTAAGATATCATATTTTCACAGTTGATGTCATTCCCCTCTCTAGACACCAGTGCAATGTTCTACTTGGCACTTGGATCTGAGTGCTCTGCTGATCTCTCTGGGTGATAAGCATGGACCTGAGTTCCACCCACAACACAGTGTTAGCAACCAGTTGACATGGATGGCTTCCTGGAGTCAATAGTCGATGCCCAGGGTCCCATATGACGATGCCTCCCCACCTAGCCACTGATGTGAGCGCTGCACTGTTTCTGGACATTTTTTTCTGACTCATTTCTATGGACTCATCTCATTGTTGGATAATGTTCTCGTGCATCACAGTTTGTCGTTGTCCTGGCACCTATTGCACACTCAGCTATCTCAGCATGCAGCAGGTTAGTCTGTGGCGGGATTCCTCTCTGTCTTGGCCAAGACAAAGTTTCTTCCTAATAATGTTTACTTCACAGTTGTTCCCTCTATGCTGTGATGGCCTAAGGCTGATGGCGCCAGGTTGGCTAAACTGTGTATGATAGGTAGACCCGCTATGTCCTTGTTATTGTCTTTCCTGTGCTTGGTTTGGTTTCCGTCTGTCTTTGTGTTGTGCTGACTCATTGTTGACTAGTTAAGTCTGTGAAGGCTCATTTATTTTGGAAAACCCTTTGAGACATGTTTGTGATGAAGGGCTAAATATATAAATGAACTTGAAACTTGAAATCTGGTGGTTGCGTATGATTTCATTACTTAACAGGCAGGCTGTCCAATCTCAGAAAAAACAAAATATTAATGACAAATGTGCCATCCAAGTTTTGTATCATATGTCCATGCAGCACATGCATCAGAATAATATTTTGGGAGAAACCACAAGCTGGAGCTCAATTAGAGACAGATATCTACTAATAACTAATACGTTAGCAACTGACCATTTAAAATAATATTAACAATAATGATGTCAAACCCAGGATTGTCAAACTCTGCATCTATGGATCTCTTCTCTAAGCAACCATACACATAAAAAAAAAAAAAAAAACTTTGCAATGGAAATAAGCTGCTAGTGCTTGAATGTAGGAAAAGTGCAAATAAATAAATGAAAATACCAATACTATTAATAATGGCTGTTAAGTCCATGTGCAACCGTGGGATAACAGATAATAAATGTGTTTAGATTTTTGGATTGCACTGAAGAGACAGGTGTGATTATATTATTTTGGCAGTATTTGTCTTGCGCATAACTTCTGCTGCTCTAAATTAACCCTACACAAGAAATCCAAAGTGGGAAAGACACACACACACACACACACACACACAAAACAAACAAACAAACAAACAAACAAAAAAGTCATGAGAGACTACTCACGTAGATTTTAACATCTTGGTTAATGTTGTTTGCTACATAACACTCGTTTTGCGTCGTCAGGATGAGGTGCATCGGCCTGGCAGTGGTCATGTTGAGATTGAACATATCAGTTGTCTGGAGGGGAGAGGGGGGGCAACAGAAGAACATTTGTTACCCAAAATGTTACCAAACCTCAGGACAAGGAAGACACATTGACATGCATTCACACATTTTTATCATAACATTGTCTCTTACATAGATGTAAATTCATCACTGCTGTAACACCATGATGAGTTCATAACTGACGTGTAATTGGGGAGAGGATCATTCATAAATACTGTCATTACAAAACGGGAGAAATGTGTTCTTTGGATGGAAATGAGGGATACGTTTCAAAAGACTCCTGTTGGATCACTTGGATTAGTTTTTCTCTGACCTCCACCTGGAAAATGTGGTGAAGCTGCAGACTTTCGGCTACAAGATAACTGCTTTGAATGAACTTTTTCTGATGCCGCAGCACTGACTGCAGCAACAGCGGTACACTTATGATACATTTACATTCATGTGTGGTTGCAGAGATGCTTTGATTGAAGCTGAAGGGGCGAGCGGGTGAAGAGAAAGGCAGAGGAGGGGTTTATTCTCGGGACAATTCAGATATTAATAAAGCTAAAAACCAGGAAATAGTGATGACTCTGACATTGCCAGGGGCCATTTTACTGCTTGATGTAGCTATATATTACGTAATGCATCACATTTTGCCCCCTCACACATATTATTATACAATACAGTATATTTATCAATGAAGTCTTGCATACTGGGTTCCTCATAGTTCTTATTAATGCAGTTTTGGGATCAATAGATGAAGACAATGAAAAACAGCCCACTGAGAATGAGCAGAGACGTTAATGATATCACTAATCAACAGGAAACTAAGGACCACACCGCAACTTCCGAATGAAAACAGGAGGTGCCTCAGTGCCATCAATCAACAGAAAGCTCTCGAGTCCAATGAGACGTTACAAATCTCAATGCAATTTTGGGGCGAATAAAAAATCAACGCCGGAAATATAGACAATCTATCCAAAGTCTAACAAGTCATCACTCATGTAAATGTGACTCTGGGATCAATATGAATTAACATCTTTAAAAAAAAAAAAAAAAAAAAAAAAAAAACTATGAAGGACTCTAACTAAAATGTTGGCAGACAAATTTTATATTATTTTAAAATATTTGATATAGGTCTATTATTGCTAATTACAGAAGTTTTTAAGCTACAGTTTTTTAATAAATAATAACTGCAGTTTTCAAAGCCTTATAGAAAACTGGACAGGAGAAAAATATAAATCTATCATCAAATAGTTAAAGAGATTTTTTTTAAGGAAGTCTGTTGGGAGAGCATCAGTGCAGCAGGTTTTGTAGTCAGCGGCATTAAACCGCATCATGTTTGCCAAATTATGCCTGCTAAAATGCGGCGGTGACATGTTTTTGTTTGACATGGAAGCACTGATGTCTAGTCTGTTTTATCGCTACAAAAGAAAGAGAGCAATTATACACACATCACATTCAGTGCTGTAGGTGCAAGGCTATCAGAAAACTGTGCCAGTGAAGAAAAAAATAACATGCGTACACTTGAGAAACACAGCCACACATTTTATTGGAGACAACGTTTCATCAGGTAAAAAAAAAAAAAAAAAGAATTAAAACAAAGGAAACCACACCCATATAGACTGACAAGCTCTGTGATGTCGGGTATGTTAAACCATCTAAAATAACATCCAAACACCAAATACTAATAGAAAAAAAATCACTAAATTACCAAATCACTAAAAAAGGAACTGATTGCATTCATTCATTTATTCATCCATTCATTTATTGCAGAAGGGAGTTTAGGGGCTATTAGTGCAAGAGAGTCTCCAACTAATAACTAGACAATCAAATGCAGTGGAAATAATGGACAGTTCAAAAAAGTCAAGAATTCTGGTGGCCAGTAAAGAGTTAATAGTTGAACATCTCAGTATGGCAAAAAAAAAAAAAAAAAAAAAAAAATGAAAAATGTGAAATTGTGAAAAGCATTCATAGCATTCCCATAAAATTAATCACCTGTGAATTAATTTTAAACATCTGTTAATTTCCCACCAAGATGTGAGTAATCTGGGGCATAGGGGAAAATGAATAAGGGGATATGAGGGAGTGATTGTTTGTCTGTGTTATGTGCATACTCATATCCATGTATGCATTTGTGTATTTGTGTGTGTGTGTGTGTGTGTGTGTGTGTGGGTGGGTGTGTCTGCAGGGGATCTGAATCATTATCCATCACATGAATTTGCTGAAAAACACTTGCTTTATTTTTGGTGCTATCAGAATATGTTTATTATAAGATGAAGATTGGCCCATTTCTCCACAGACACACATTAGGTGTGTTTTTTCTATTAAATTATTACTGCATGAAAAGAGTGTGCATTCATGATGGACAGAGTCCTTTTTAATTGGTCACAACACAGTGCCCTACCAGATACTCCAGTTATTTTCCAGCTGAGAATAATTGTTATTTTGCATCTGGATTGGTTGATGTGATTCACTTTACAGCTCATCAAGCGTTTTTTGTAACTTTTACAGTAAATGACTGAGTGGCAACCCCCCGGCTATGAGTTCAATCTGATTCATACAGTCAAAGATCATTTCCAAGGAATTCGTGATAATATTTTCCAATAGTCTGTGTCTCTTCCCGTACTTTCCCTCAGTTCATCCATCTGACTTCATTCTTTCATTTTGAAAGAACATGAATGTGGCCGACCCTGATCACTCACCTTTGCTATTTTTGTTCCTGTGCTTTCAAGATGCAATTGTTTTCCTTTTCAGATTTTTTTTTTTTTTCTCGAGAGCATTTTTTCTAGGGCCTTTGCTGATGCAGTTTCCAGTTATTCTTCTAACTCTCTCCCTTAACTCGAGCTGGCTCCGCTGGTCCAGTCTCGGCCCTGTGCCAAGAGCCTAACTACCCAAGCCATCAATGGGCCTCGTACAAGCAGCTCCTCCCTGTGAATTCTCCTGGCCTGTGCCGCCCCTTGATTCTCCCTCTCCCTGTTTCTCTCAACTTTCAAACCCTGAGAGTTAAGTGTCACCAAGAGCCTTTAAATCAATGTGAAAAACAAAAGGATCGGGAAGAAGGTGATGAGGACAAAAAAAAAAAAATGGGTCAAAGGCAGAGGAAGGCAAACACAAACCACCCACCTGACTGGACAGTTTGGCGAGCGATAAAGACGCTCACCTTCCGCTGAATTTACAAGAAATATCTATTCTAAAAAGACACAGCGAAGTCCAGATAAGAGAGTTGTGTGAAGACAGAAATTTCAATAAAATAAAATAGGACAACATCCACTCACAGCACCACAAGAGAGCACGTTCACACAGATCCCAAACATCTGTCGCAAACAGCGGCCAGCTCCACTCCTCAAACTGACTACCATCTTTCCCATTTTGCACAGAAAGCCGTCTCTTCTTTTTCCTCACACACAAAACTTTTGAATGGGCCCCTTCTATCACGAGCCGAACGAAAGGAATTAAAGGAGCGTTTCCCTGATGATACATTTTAAATCAATGTTATTATCAGACATCATTTACTTCAGATTTTTGGTCCATTAAATATGTTGCAATGCATCAGTCAATTAAATGAGATTAAAGACTTTTTAGACAACAGAGAGGCATGATGCTGTAGGCTGTAATTTATCATTTTCACCATTTGGTGAGTTGTTTGAAATCCCTATGGAAAATATTAATGGGTTCAAAAGAAATTCCAAAAATAAAAGTCTGTGCTACTCAGAGCCTCAATGGCCATATTATATTTTGTGCCACAAAATGAAATATATTAACTAATATCACTTTTGTGCATTTTTGTCCCTCAGTTAGCCTGCTTTGTATCTTAATGTTGCACATTTAGCAAAAAGGACTACAACATTCATCCACAACCAGCAGGAGATTTGCAGTGATGAGCTAAACATGCATGGATAATAACACATAACACATAACAATAATAATCACGGTTCAGTGCAATGCTATGGAAATGTTAATAGTTGGAATGAGAAACACAGCCGGGAGATTTAGCCCTGGCAACAAGAAAGGGCACAAACAGGTAATGATTAGCATTTTGTTTGAAAAAAAAAAAAAAAAAAAAAAAAATCAATATTAAAAGTAGCTAAACAATCAAAACTTGCAAAGGAAGTTGATGTATTTCAACTCCTGGAAATAAACTAGTATTTCTCATGGATATTTGTTTCACACAGCACTAATTTTTTGGGGTTTTTTTTTGAAACGCTGAACTAATATTTTCAATTAGAATTCGGACTACACCCCCAACAGCAGAGGTGTTACTCTACTGCATACAACATGGCACAAACAGATAAATTTTACTTTGTTATATTGCTTTTACAATGTCATGTAGCCTCATGTCTTGCTTGCATCATTTCATCTATTTTTTTAATATTTGTAGAGAATATAAACTGCTGGTATTTCACCTGTCAACTAGGTGCTTGAAGGATGAACAGTTGGACAAAGTGGCTTCCGTCACCAGTGGTTTTCAGTGCTTGGCCTTTTTTAAATAAACACAAGGATCCTCGGTAGCAACAGATGACGCCTTGAAATGCATTAATTCAATCGAATGTTTGGAGTTTTGTGATACGAATGGGACTTATGCACAATGGCAGATGAGGCGCACGTGGTCAACACGGTTCACTGTTAGAAGTCCTCTTCAAGAGAAAATGTGAGAAAATTCACCATTCATCCTCTTTGCGCTTGAAGAAGGGGAGGCTCTCAGGGCCTCGATGTGCCTTCAATAATTTCCCAGACGTGAGGGATTCAGGGAGGCTTGTTTGGATACTGCACAATTCTGTTAGTGCACACGGCACATTCATTTACCTCCCTTTCTCACTACCAACACCCAGTCAATCAACCAAATGAGAAATGGATAAATAAAAGAGAGATTTAATAAAGGGATGTTTTTCAGCGCAAGACATATATGAAAATAGTACAAGACGCATATGTAAGGAGGAAGAGAGCAGGCAAAGAAGCTGCGCACACTGATAAAGAAATGACTAATGTTGGCTGACCAGAAAGTGTTGGACAGTGAATAATGGAGCCCGGAACAACAATAACAAGATATAGGTTAACTTTTCTAGAGTTCGCTTTCTGTGTCATTCCTTAATGCTAAAAAGTTTTGCAAAGTGACCCAAATCAAAATCCACAATTAGGTCTTTATGTCTCTTTATGTCTTTGAATACACTGCCTATTTTCATTGCTCGGTTAGGATAACAAAGCGTGGCCACACAGAGGACCCGGTTTCTCTCTTCTCATGTCTGGCATCAGGCTGTCAGACTGATAGATTTTGAAGATGTAGGTGTTCTTTGTGTTCACATTTCACCACATGGGGAATGTAAGTTGCCAGTTTAGTGGATATGATCTCACCCAGTGAGCAAATTCTTCACTGACAGGCCGTTACACCACGAACACCGAGCAATCTCACATGCTCTTTCTCTTTCCACTCTCCATTTTGCCTATGATGTGACCTAAGTCTAGATTTCTTTTTTTTGTTGCTGTTGATACTTTATACAACAAACTGGGCTTCACCAATGGGATGGGCTTTGATCCCCCCCCCCCCCGCAGGTCTAATCAATTCTGTTTGTGCACACAGGGTGAAATCAGGTTAAATTTGTTCTGTTTTCTAATTTTCAATAAACATTTAAAGTAAAAGTTGACAGACAACTTTCCAGTAGTGTGCACACTCCTGGGACGGTGTGGTATTCCTGAAACCACTGATTTTATTTGTGATTTACATCTATAGAATTGAACCTGCTCAAATATCATCAAGAAGATTTTTTAACAAAACAGCAAAGTGTGTATCACGTATCATTCTCTCTGTTGCATATTTTTGAAGTTTGTGCTTGTTTACCGCATTAACAACGAGCTAAGCTTTGACTTGAGCTTCAACTTGACTCGCTTACCGTTCTTGGTTTGAAGTGGACGTTCAGGATGTGGACCTCTGCCTTGTCCTCTCTGAGGAAACTGGTCCAACAGCCAATGGGCATGTCCCTCACCTGGACCCAAGGGTTGTCAGTAGTGTTCTGTGGTGAACACGTCTGACTGGAGGCTGAAAGAAATGAAATGCACAATCAGTATCACATCAAATAGTGCGGTAGTTCATGGTAGTGTCATGTCTCGAAATGCAGATTCCAAGAACATATGCACAATTTGGATGTAGTCTACAGGGTCTTATAATATCTTTTGAAAACTGCTTCTTTTGTGCCAGACGCAGTCTACATTTGAACAGAAAAACTGATCATAACGTTTGGCACTGTAGTAAGAAACGCTATTAGGAGACAAAGAAATATTCATATCACTTGACAATTATCTAATTTTAAGCCTAATATTACCCATAAATATAAGGCTTTACCCATAAACAATGGTGGAAAAAATACTGCAATGTCTAGTTCTAAAGTAGCTCATTTAATTAATTAATTAATTAATCATAATTTGAAATATAGGAGTAAAAGATACAGCATTACTTTTTAGAAATGAGATCATTACTTGATGGGATCTTTTTCTGCTCTCAAATGGCTGAGTTTAATGAGATTTTTTTTTTTTTTTATTCTAATGGTCACAAAATTTTCTCCATCAATCATATCCTCCCTCCAAAAGAAGTGGGCTACAGCAAAGGAGCAAAGGCAGAGCACTGTGCAGCGTTCAGGGTCAGGTGTCCTTTCCCACAGAGGCTTAACCTTTTGGCCATGCCACATCCTACCCAATGACAAATGAGAGGGTCTGCCAGGGGCAGTATCCGAGCCTGGTGGCAGCGCTGAGTGGTGAGCATCATGGCTGAAGCATTCTCTACTCTGGATTGGCTGTTCAGGACCAAGCCTTAAAGCCTCTTATGCTCAGACTGTCTGTCTCTTGACACAAGTGGACTGCGCTCTGATGAAATCAGAGTCAGAGTTTGCAGCTAATCACACCTAATCACTAGACAGGCACAGATCATCTGAATATTAACTGTGTGTGGTCACTAGAACTGCATGATACGGTGAAAAAAAAAAAATAAATAAATAAATAAAAAAACATACTGTGATTGTTTTGACAGATACTGCCATTATGATAATATTTGTAATTTTAGTGGCAGGGATTTTTTTGTATCATTATTTTCCCTTTAACTGGGAAAAGAAACAGTAAAATGAGGATGGTGCGATTTTTTGCTGGGGTCTGTACCAAAACATTATTATTTTTTTTTATTGTCTGGACAATATGATTTGCAGGTATACTGTCAGATTTTACCTTTATCAAAAAACTGCAGCTGCTGCAATTTGATTAATGCACTCAATGTGAATTTGATTAATTGTGCAGCCCTAATGATGACCCACTAGGATGAAGCTGATGCTACTGAGCAGCCTCAACTGTACGTAGTTTTCCAGCAACAGCAATTACTCATATGGAAAAACAGATCCAAAAAAAGAAAGAAAGAAAAAACAATAACAATACTGTATCATCAGGAGAAAGTATCTGTTTGGCGAAGGAGATGCAGAATAAATCAGTGAGATGAGGAGGAAGGAGGAAGACAGAGGATAGGGGTAACACAAAATAGCAACATTTGTAAGGTTAACAGGATACGCCATATTTAGGTAGAGTGCTAATTACGACAAAGACCTTGGTTGAGGCAATGTCACTGATGAAGGAGAAGGGACGACGAGAAAAAAATAAACCAGGATAGAAAAAGAAAGGGGTTACATCTTCAGCTCTTTCTCTGTATTTGGTCTCCAAATACAGAAAATCAACTCAACTGAGGAAGTACTATGGATTTGTCGACTGTTTGTTTAATCATTCACTCTGCACCTCTGTCGGTGTCGCATAATATTCCTGCAGATATCTGCTGATAGAGTTTTGATGAAACTTGATCAGTACTGTGCTCTGGCATTTTCAGAATTACACTCACTGACCCAAGAGGGGTGCTCCATTTTCAATTCGTTCATTCACGTGTCATGCACAATAGCTTTGGATGCCATTGATTGGATTTTAACAAAACTTGGAGGAATGATGCCTCTCGGCCACTGAGTTTTGGCATTTTCACAGGGACAAGGGTGGCAGCTACATCTGTGTTTGTTCCCCCTGCTCCACACATAACAGCAATAAGCATGCTTCTCTCTGGTGCGTTTGGCTTTTTTTTTTTTTTTTTTTATAAATGACGCTGATTAGCCCAAGGGGAGTGCAACATTCTTTGTTTTTCACTATGTCATGAACAATATTTCAGATGAGACCTGAGGGAATGATGCATGCCACTAGCACACTCCGGTATGTTCAGAATTACACCTATTGGTCCAAGAGAAATTACAGGTCAAATAAAGGACACATTCTTGGTACTGAGTGGCCATGAGGGACATGAGGAATTATTTGTGTGACAGCATATTTGCCGCTGCCTTATCTGTTCAGCAATGGGCTGTGGCTTTCTTTGGAAAGCAAGATGGAGAGCCATCCTCTCCACTTTGTCATCTCTCACTTCCTCCCTTACCCCGAAGGTCAAGGCCAATTTCCTGTTATTCTGGCTGTGTGTGTTAATGTCTATTTCTCCATATCCATGAAGTTACAGGCCTCCCGTTCTGCTGTGACCAAGTCAGCAGCTCATGACTGCAGTCGCCTGGGGGTTTCGGTTTAAATTTCACCGTGGTGTGTGTGTGCGCACAGGCGCGCGTGTGAGTTTGTGTGTGTAGATTGCACATGTGTGATCATGCGTATTTTTACCAGTCATCAACAGCATTCATTCTGCCATCTTGACCCAGGAAATGCCAATGGCCTCACTAAGTGGTTTGGTGGTAAATGAGGTATAGACACACCATTCCATTCCCTCTCCTCTTTATCTACTTTTATCTGTCCCCTCCATTTCCCATTCCATGACAAGAAATGTTTATGGTTCATGGAGATTTACATTTAGATCTTAGTTATGAGGGCGACAATATAAATAAAATTCATTAGGATTTGGGGGGGACAGATAATGGGCCTCATTTACAAAATATGATCAGATCTTAACTACAAGCATTTCTTTTTTTTTTTTTTTAGATGTTTTTTTCTGCTTTATTAGACAGACACAGTGGAAGAGACAGGAAAGACAGGGCAGAGAGAGGGGATGACATGAAGCAAAAGGTCTGGGCTGGAATCAAACGCAGGCCGCTGTGGTTTAGCCTTTACATTACGTATTTTATACTGGTACACGCTCTACACGGTGAGCCCCCAGGAGACCCCAATACAGACATTTCCACAAGCATTTCAGCATTTCACAATTTTTTTCTTACCTAAATTGAAGTGCCTTGAAGTGCATTGAAGTTCTTAGGCAATGTAAAAACATAACATGTACTTGGAGGACTTAGAGCAAATACACTAAAGAAGTTTCTGATTAAACGTTTGTGTTAATAACCATATTAACAAAACTACATGAACAAATCCATAGCCATAACAGGCAATTCTGTTGAGCTGGAAGCACATTCAGCAAATCTCTGCACAGCAGAGAAACAGAGGGGCTTGGCCCGGGTGGTAAAAACAGCACAGAGGATTATGGGTTCTGTGCTCCCAGACCTGGACCCTGTGCATGCTAGCCGCCTACAAAAGAAATGTAACAACAACAGTAAAGACACAGCACACCAGGCCACTTTCTGTTTGTCCCCTTGCCATTAGGGAAAAGATCCCGCACCATTAAAACCTGGATTAACAGACTGAGTAACTGCCTCTTCTTCAGAGCTGTAGCCTCCATCACCCCTGGAGTTTTTTTAAATCTTGTTTTTATGTGACTTTTTTTTTTTTTTATCTTGTTGACTGCTGCTGGTCTGAGTGTCACCAAACATAATTTCGTTGTTGCGTACAATGACAGCAAAGTGGCCTCCGTCATGTTTTATGTGCAAGGCTGATGAGAAAGCAGCCAAACACAACACAACAGTTGCAGTTATCGGAACAGCCTTGAGGAGCGAGTGAAGGCAAAATAGAAATCTGATAACGGCATATGGCTCGTGATGCACTGCAGACTACCCAGGGCAGTTCTCCTGGATCTCCTCAACACCCTTGACCCACAACTTAGCAAGAGGCAAAAAAAAAATAAAAAAATAAAAAATAAAAAATCTCAGCCTCTCCCACGTGTCCTCCTATCTGTTCTCCCTTTCCTGGCCACAGGATATTCCAGAGAGAGATAGGTGAGTACATTGGCAAACCACAGCCATCTATCAGCCACATGCTCCAAAATCATCAAATCATCAAATTCCCGCACACTGCAGAAGAACAGACCAAAAAAAAAAAAAAAGAAAACTCCAGGCTATTGCTGTCCTGTTATTGCTACACCATCGGAGCAATATATCAGAGTGATTCTAGCAATTTCCTTATTTAAATTGCAAACAATGATCCATAAACACGCAATTAATCAATTACCCCAACCCAAATCTCCTAAATGTATTTTTCCACTGGTCAGGAGGAAACCACACTGCCGCAGAGGAACAACAGTGGGCTTGTGTCTTGGTGCTGCTGGATACACATGGCGCACTGGCAAGTAGCACTTTCCACTTTCTAAATGTTAAATTAAATTAAACACAGCCTCGCTGGTAATTAGCTTGTTCTCTTGGTAATAGAGGTTATGCCTGGACTTGGTTGATGATGACCACTGACCAACCCTCAGACCCCTCAGGAGCAATCATATAATTATCTTTGTGCATGCACTTGCTCTGCCACAGGTGTTCTGGGTGGCTGATGGATGTGGTTGGACACTGCAGGCAAAAAGCTCCTCTCATGAGCTACAGTCAGACTCAAAACTGTAATTGTACAGCCTAAGGTCTGAGACTACCATCTGTTGGAGGTGTTTTAGTCCAGCAGCATGAGTCAACAACATGCCCTACTCTCCACCTAACAAACTACATCTATTTAAAGCTATTTTCAAGCTATGTTTTTAAGATTCTAATTTGAAGTCAAACCATTTCATTTTCATCTCATCCGCTGTGCATGTCTCTGTTGCTACAGCACTGCCAGCATCAGTAAACACCTAACTGCTGCCACTTCACTGTTTACACACACTGTATTTTTCAATCAGTCCTGACAACAATGCTTAAATACCAAAGTTTCAAGTTCTCCTCTTGAGTCTGTTCGCAGCGGTTTCTCCACATTTCCAAGAGAGCACAAACCCGTTAAAGGAATATTCCACCCACAGATATTCTTACTATGTGCCAGGACCAAAATATTCATGAGCAGCAGGAAACCGTCTGGTTGCTGGCTGCTCACTGCTCACTGCCAGCCCTGTTGTCGCCAGGTTGCAGGTTGCTCAAGCAGGACTTCAGAAACAAGTTTTGGTTGTGTCCAATATCATGTTTGCAGCGGAGCCAGAGTCCTGCACGGGTCCAATTTTGCAAATCCACACTTGTACTGAACCCAACCTGTTACCTGCAATTATGTCCGTGTCAAATCTGGACCCGCCTGAAACCATAAATATAAGTCCAGTCCTAATCCTGTGATTAAACACATCGGCTACACAGTCCCTCACTTTAAAGTGCTTTATTTTTACTTCTGCAATCATCATAACTAACCTATTTGGCAGAATCAATCCACATAGCGGAGCAGAGTGAAAATTAAAATGAACTCAATCAGTCACACACACACACACACACACACACAGGACAGCTTCTCTGTAAGAGGCAGTAGTCTACCCTACTGTATGCAAATTTACTGACATGCCAGTGCACACACACACAAACACAGAGATAGCCTACCTCTTCCTCCCTCACACACTCACTTAACAATGCAAAATGTTATAATGACGGTCAAGACCCATTATACAACTTTTTTGTGGGTCACCCGGCTGTCAGGCACCCGACCCTGAGCCCTTCAGCAGGCCAGCTGGGCAGTTCTGCTGAGTAGAACTATAAAAGCATGACTATATAAATAATTCTCTGCACTTCCCCTGTTTATTATTTAGTAGAAGGCATCAAACATCATTCATTTATTTAAAATACTGCTTTACCCTCAGATACTGCATGCTCATGGCTACAGAATCACACTGTTAACTGTTCAATGTGTGACCTTTGATGCATTTCAGGAGTAATTCTATGATGAAGAAGTGAAAATAAATTTGTTCTTGTATCTGCTTTCCCTAAACCTGCCTCATTTGCACCTACTTTCCTCAGAGTGAGAATGTGTATGCGAACAGGGCTATAGCAACAATAGTTACAACAAAAGCAAAGGCGAGAAACTGAGTTGTTCAAGTGTTATGATTCCCCAGAATTATGAAGTGGCTACTGTTGGAAGGGAAATAACAGCAGCGCACCGCCAACAGAAACCACTGGGCAGCACAAGACAATCACTATGTTTGTATGTGTGTAGTATGCTTCTGAATGTGCATGTGTGTAGCGAGGATTGTGTATATGTATGCAAGCTAGTGTGTAAGCAGTTTAGATTTCCCTATGTGTGTGGGGGGGTAGGATAAAATGTGTGTGTGCCTGTGTGCGTGTGTCTGTGTCAATAGCAATAGTACCAGAAGTAGTAGTGTTATATTAGCAGCAAGTAAGAACACTGGAGACAACTTTGTTTTGGATATTATGGATTCACCCCAACCACCTCTGAGTCCTCTGCTGCAGACCCTGGTTGTGATTGCGATGACTGAATTCCAGCTAATTCGAATCTTTTCGAATTCTCTGTGTACATTCATGACACCTAGAGAAAAAAAATCCTATTGATTCTGGTGACCCTATAACCTTTCCTCTACCGCCAGCGTCAATCAAAACTCATCATTTCAGGCATATGCTGCTGTTGACAGCACATCTAGTTTGAACACTGAGAGCAGAAAAAGAGCCTTAAAGGAAAACTCCAATGTTTTGGGCAAAATACCCTTTTTCTGACTTGCCCAGACTGAGACCAGACATACACAGACTCAGATATTCAACACCATTTTCACCTCTGCACAGTTCAACTCATGTAGATAGCGTTTCATGTTAGCTTAGCATAAAGACTTGATGTCTATGGGAATCATTAGCCTGACTCCATCAAAGTGAAAAAAAACTTTAAACTTTACAGCAACTACAAAGCTGTCTAATTTATACAGTTTTAGTTATTGATATAACTATATATATAGAGAAAGATTTTCATTGTATTTCTCGTTCATTTAACCAGATAATTACATTGAGTTACAATATGCCATCTGCTAGGGAGAGGGCAGCAGGAAAAATAAAAAGGTTTCATCATAAAATAATACACAAATCGAAGACAAAACAAACAGACACAAAACATTCAGGCATCAGGAGATAAAAAAACAAATAGATTCATGGTAAATAATGGCTCTTTTTAAAAGCAATATCATTGTTCTATAAAATCTGATTAACATATTTTTCGATGTGCCAAGACAGGGTAAAGATTAAGAAAGTTAAGTATGGCTTGTAGCTCATTCCAGGCTTGCGAAGCGTGAAAGGAAAAGGCAGATTAACCCGGCTCTGTTAGAGTGGTTGGGACCATGAGGAGAATTTTCTCTGATGATCTAGTGTTATGGCCCTTGAGGCGACACTGTATGCCTGCATTGTGTAAGAGGGAAAGAGAAGAAAAAAAACCCCAGCAAGGATAACCCTTGCAGAGGGCAGCATCAAGACCAACTGTCTGCCTTGGTCCCTCAGGATAGGATAAACTGTTTGTGAGCGGGGTCAGCCGACAGAGTCATGAGGGGAAAGGGGAAGGTGGGGTTAGTACTCGTATCAGAGTTAGCTGGAGAGAAGAGAGACGTGAGGGAGCGAGGGAAAGGGGGGCTTCAAGGCTGGCTCAAGTCTCTCTCGGCTAAACACACACACACACACACACACACACACACACACACACACACACCTATTGTCCCGACGTTTCCGCAACTGCAGACTGAGGCCTGACCATCCACAGGAAGGTAAACAAGCTCTTATCAGTGCTCTGCAGGGGCCTGCACTGTCCCCTGGCCTCTCACCCCGGCATACTACACATTACACACTGCGTAGTACACACTAGCTTCCTTACCGTGTCACCTCCCTCTCCCCCAAAGTCTCCAAATTCTATCAATTGCTGATTAGTCTTGTCAGTTTTATGGCCTTGGAGTATTTTAGTGTGAGTGAGTGTGTGTGTGTGTGCTTGCGTGTTGGGCATTGCTCCTTTTGCTTGCTGCAGAGGTTGTGAGGATTTGATCGCTTGTCTGGAGACAGCTTGTCTTCACACTAGCTCTGTTTACACCTCTGGGAGCCATTTGTCAGTCGTCTCATTGTGTCGGAAGTCAATGGAACAACAAATCCAATGGTGCATGGAGGGCCTATGGCTCACTTACTCAGTCATTCTCTCCCTCACTTCATGCCCTGTGTGCTGCTAGTCTTTGGGCATTTGATATTCTTTGATGCCGACAAACATGCTTTTACAGATCATTCCGATTCTGTGAAGACAGGCATGAAATGAAATGCATCATTTCATGTTGCCGCTCATGAATAGTGATCTGTTACTGTATAATCCAGATGTGATCACAAACAAGGTATAATTCATATGTTCCATTCACTTATGTGACTGGCTTTTCTCCTCAAACTGAGTTTTAAGTAACAAGGTACACTTATTAACTAGTGAGATGTTGTTTATTATTGTGAGTATATTAGTCATTCTTTACTACCTATAAGCACCTCATGCTGCATGCCTTTTTCACCAGAAGCCTATAATTAATGCTTAATAATGGTTAGTTAGTTAGTAAGTACACCTGAATTAAACCCATTATATAATTTGTTCCGTATGGGGCCGGTAAATAAGTAATGGCTAATAAGTGTACCCTAGAATTAAGTGTTACCAAGATTTCTACCCTTAAGGATCTGATTTACTGCAGAGGTGTTCTGGAAGAGCACTCGCAAAACTCAATCATCTGACTGTTAAAGTAATGAAAGCATTTTGAGTAGCAGAATTGTTCAACAAATGTTTTTTTTTTTTTTCTTCCCTCCAGAGTCTGTGAAAAGATTATTAAGTACCCTGAGCATGACTTTGGGATTTGTTGTAGTTTTATTACCAGATGGGGAGAAAAGTCAGACATTTCAAGATCCTTTTTTTTTCTGAGTCTGCTTTTTGATTTACCACAGTAACAAGAGCAGATTAAAGTAAATCACATCTGAAAGGGTTTGCTTCATATCCAGTGAAGATTCACCCAAACTCTGTACTCTTCAACATCAAATCAAAATTCACTCACTCTATCACACGCGCGCGCATGCACACACACACACACACACACACACACACACACACACACAGTCAGACATTAGAGAGCGATTTCACCTCTCTGACAACAGACTAAGCAGTGTGACACCTGAGTCAAGAGGACAGTTGCCTATCTTGTCCACACTGTACCTCACTGCCCACTACTAGCATATAAAATGCTATAAGCTGGAAACACAGTGGCACCTAAACCAAATCCTCAGCACTATGCATGTAGCCAAGTCTTTGGTACAGTACAATTCTATTTCAGCATTTCACTAAAATGTAATGGGGAGTAAATTTAGATTCACAAAATGGAGATTTTGTTGAAAATCCAAACAAATTGTTGTCTTGCCAAGGTTATATCAGCCTAATGTCTGCAAGCTCTTTGCTGGTAATATGTTGTCTAGTAACTTTGAAGAAACACACTAAATAATCTATGCAAAGCAGATTGGGTACACAAGTAAAAAAAAAAAATGTCTCTTTTAAAACTTAAGAAAAATTCATAACAAAAGTTTGACTGTTTTATGCCACAAAACATTACAGCATGCAACATTTGAAAACATTTTGGCTGAGAATATTTTGTGTGAGAGTATTTTGCTTGGGGACTCTCATCACAGAAAAAAAAGCCTTTTTTGTTGACCTCTTGAACTCTGCCAGTCCCAAGGGTAGGTTTGTCATTGCTTCGCAGCCAAGCTTTGTTCAAACCCACAGAACTTTATTTTAAGCTCTACTGGCAATCCAAAGGTTTCCAAAGTTACCAAATATGTCCTGCTGAATCACAGGGAAAGGTGTATAAAATGATACACAGCACATCTCAGTATTGTCTAAATGATGTAATTGCGCAACCATAAAACAATGGCATCTTGGGTTTGAATATTTCCCTTAATAAAAACATGATACAGCTTGAATCAAGTATTGTAATTAATAGATACAAAAAATGTACTCCACATGGTTGCATAACATAGAAGTTTTTTTTTTTTTTTTTTTTTTTTTTTTTTTTTACAACTTTAAAGGCTCTTAAGGCAGAAAAATCAGAGTTCAAGGGGTTAACTACTGAATTAAATAATTGTGAAATGATGTGGTATGGTGTGAAATTAAACTATTTTTTAATTTTCCTTCATTGGAGCCCTCCCACAGTGAGACCCTTTGTTCCAAAGTTATTGGTAAGTCAGCTGGAGAGTCAAATTTTCCCTCCAATTTGTCCTAATATGCAGGTGGTTTTCCTTCATTTGTGCAGACCCCTGAATTGGCCATGGGCAGACAGACCCAGAGATAAGAGCACATAATACCATGCCTTATCTGAGCAGACAGCAGGCATGTTAACTTGGGCACAAGTGGTCGCCATGCTGACGAGGCATTTATCTCACTCACTACTAATGAGCCGTTCGATGCTCACGCCACTGCATGCTGACCAGCCTGGGCCAGGGGGCACAAGACCTCACAGTCACCAGGAGACGATGGTGAGGGCAAATCCAGGCTAGGACCACCTCACATCCACGGCTGTATC
Source organism: Myripristis murdjan (assembly GCF_902150065.1). Classification (NCBI taxonomy): domain Eukaryota; kingdom Metazoa; phylum Chordata; class Actinopteri; order Holocentriformes; family Holocentridae; genus Myripristis; species Myripristis murdjan. The sequence goes on from NC_043991.1 coordinate 23,015,573, forward strand.
ATGACCGCCATGCTAAACTGACAGCTTCATCATTCAGTCTCAGTCTATCTGCCACTGAGATGATTCTAAAATACCTCTTGCTTATTTGCCATTGTATTATACCACAAAACCTTAGTGCAAAGTAATAGAAACACTTCCTCATTGAAAGGCAACTCTATAAAGATAAACAGCTATGCTTATTTGGGAAATAAATGAGAAAAATCACATTGTATAGATATGGAATGTGAAATTGTGTTACAACGACATGGATTCAGTGTTTTGATTGTCTACTGATATGGATTGTGGATGTTTGTGTTCAAATGTGTTTTAATAATAATAATAATAATAATACATTTTATTCAAAGGCGCCTTTCTTGGCACTCAAGGTCGCCGTACAGGACACATTTAAAAAACATCAGAACACATTTAAAAAACATCAGGACATTTTATGATTATGTGGTGGTCTAACTGTATATTCTGTTTACTGTGGATCCCATGGTCTTTTTTTTTTTTAATGGACCAAAAAAATTCACCTCGTGGGGTAATAAAGTTGATCTGAATCTGAATCTGGATAAGGCACTCTCTGATTATGAGAAAGCATCTGTTTAATCTGTTTGCTGGGATGTGATGTGCTCTACACTGTTTTGTGTGTATCACAACTCAAAATTGAAAACAGTCACATTACAGTAATCTATTGCTATATTTTTTTCCTATAGAAATATTGCGACACAACATCATTCATGAGCCACATGGGTTCCTAGAACCATCTTCCTAGCAGATCAAGCGTTAGCTAGTGTAAACCCAATAGGGACAAACAACAAAGGAGAGGAACATAACACACTAGTGAGGCTCCTCCACACTGCACTCTGTATTCAAACAGAGGAAAAGCAAGGCAGTCAGAAATGGATTGTTATTTGGGAGGGGCATAACACAAGGAGATAGAAATCAGTCTGAGGGAGCGACAAGTGGTCGCGTCTCCCTACCACCCAGTCTGACTGCAGGCAGAGCCAGCCCACTACAGCGCAAGAGGGGAAGTGGACTATTTTGACTTGACGCCATTTTTAACATGAGCATTTTTTTCCCCCTTTCTGTTTGTTCCTCTACAGGCCCTCTGAGAAGCCTTTGTCATCTCTTTCCTTTTCTTGCTTTTTATCTCTCTCCCCCTATTTCTTCCATCTCCCTGTAGAACAAAATTTGTTTCTCTTTTTTTAGACGTGCCTTTTGTGTAGACATTTTTCTGTGTCATTATTTTACTTCCATTTCTCTTACTCTGTCTTTCCCTTGCTCCTCTCTCTCTCTTGCTCTTTCAGTTCCCTCTTTACCTCCTTTTACTACCAAATGCCTTCTGTGCCGCTTATTTGTCATTGGAGAGTTTCATAAGTCTGCCCCATCCCCACCCCACTTCAGTAACAGTCGCCCCCAGTCGTGATTCTCCATCAGCAGTCTCCATCGTGGCTTCCTGAGGATACAGGTCCCAGTGGTGGCTCCCTTGTCTGCCACAGAGCTAGCTCCTCCTCTGCTATCACTATTGTACTTTTCCCACTGCCCATGGCGACTCTGGGGTAGGCAGAAGTGCAGCAGGACGCCTGGCAGTCAATATCATGATGCCAGGCTCCCACAGGGAAGCCTGCATCAGCAGGGGGCATATTAAACATATTTTCCCTGTCAGGAAGAACTGAGAACACAGTGGAAAAAAACACTAAATAGAAAGAGTTCAGCTGGCCAAATACAGCACACCCCTCCGCAGTCAGCTACAGTGATAGTCCTGTGTACTTGCTATTAGAAATCAAGAGCTCTGAAATTTACTCAATCACACCTCTCCTGCTGTACAGCTAGAATTTCCATGCACAGTAATGAGTTCTTGGGAAGACTAGAGTTCAAGACTGAAATCCTGTGAGAGCCAGTCAGCTAAGCTACAGTGGAGTGTCACAACTGATCCTGGGAAAACATTTTTAACCCTCTAGATTTCACAACAAACAGACACACTTTGTCTTCCAGTGATTATCTAGAACCGGTGGGGTTATATTTTTGACATCCTGAGGGACCCTACACACTAGTCAAATAACTGCCCTATAGAGTGAAGATGCTGTATTATGCCTGCAAGGAAATGTATTTCACACACAACAACAACACCACCTGTAAAATCAAAATCCTTTCCTATCTCTTATGATATACACAAATATGACACCTTTTTATTCCAAAGAGCTGCTGTGATGCACTGTATTTTTTTTCTGAGCACTTTCCAAGTACCTCAGACTTTTAATGAATCTTTTTTAGCTTTCAGGGGAACAGGGGAAACATCCTTTGCTTGGTTGATGATAAAAACTACATTTACCTTTCACAGTGTCACCATTTAGCTTATTTACAGGTAGAATGCATTTACATTGCTAGATCACCAACATTTCAGCAACCAGTAATTTGTAAGGAAGTGCATGGAGCCACAGAAGTCTGACAACTGACGTAAATCACTGAGTCAAGGCTGGGCAAGATGACGCCAGGTCACTGTGAGGAAGTGAGATTGAAGCGCCTCAAAGTAGCAGAGTGTACAGCATGGTTCAGAGGACAGGGCTGGACCGCGGCCCGAGGGGATAGAGATGTAGGTCCATTTGCCACCTTGTAAGGATTAGAGTTTGAATTTGATATGGCGAGCCAAACTGCCAGTACAGGAGGATATGGAGGGAAGATCACAAACCAAACACCAAATCTCAAGAGGGTCCACATGTTTGTGTGTATTTTGTGTGCCTGGAGTGGACTGACTTTTTAACAAATATTACTATCAGTAACCAGCTAAAAAAAAAAAAAAAGAACTAAACCCGTCAGTGCTCTGTATATGACCAGATATCGTTTATCTGCAGCTGCACACATTTAATCTCAACGATCTATTTCATATTTGCTGTCAAGAGTAATCTATAAAACACTAGAGAGACTTTGTACTTAAAACAGTGTTCTTATTTGGCTTTGAGAATGAGATGAAGTCAGAATTGCAAACTTGTGACAGGACAAAGTTAAAACAGAAAGTATTGGCTAAAGTCAGGAATAGTCCAATGTCTAAGCTTATACACTTCTGGACCACCAAACGTCCTAGCATGAATTCCAGTGACTGAAGAAATAAAGACTGACAGACTTACCTGAGACTGAAACGGTGGTGCACAGAAGCAGGACTACGAGTGCTATATGACCCTCCATGTCTCTAAAGTTTGGGTTTCAGGTCTTGGTTTGAGTGGAGTGGGTCTCCAGTTGGTATGTAGGTGCTCTGGCGGTGACTGTAGCAGTGACTGAGGTGGTGGACGAGCAGACAGTTCCAGTCTTGAAGACTGTAAGGTCAGCTAGAAGAGAAAGGCGGAGAATCAATGAAGAGACATGAATGGCTGACGATGACGTGACCAAATGCAGATCACTCCACTGCTACACTGAGCATGTAATATAGGTTAGTACGCTCAGTTTACTATGCAAAAGAGAACACCGAATGCAAATGCCAGGCAAAGAATATGATAGAATATTCATCATCATGCTCATTATGTTACTCAAAGCGCATTTTAAAACCTTATCCTCCCGAGAATGAAAATACCGAGATGTATGTGATTTGATAATTGCAACATCTGTCTCTGTGTCTCTCAATTCAATTTAACTCAATTCAACTGATTTCAAACAGGCATTGAACAAACATACAAAAAAAGATAGGGACAACACAATTGAAACAGTATAATCTATTTATGTCAATACAATTCTAAACAGATACATCACTCTATACAGTTTATCTAATGATAAATGTTTGGTTTTCATTGTTTCTGTTTGAATTATGACATGTAAAGATGTATTTTGCAGCTACCGTGGCATCATAATGTATTTCTCCAAAAAATTAGTTGGACTTTGTCATTTTGTGGTTTATTTTTAAAGCTGAGGTGAAGTTTAGGAAACTGATGTGTTGATATTTTGTGCAGTGCAAGAGGAAATGCAGCTCTGTCTCCACCTCTCCGCTGGTGCAGAGTGAGCACAGGCTGACCTCTCTGGGCAGCACGGCCGCCTGTGTCAGCCTCTTCCTACAGCCGGCCTCTGCTCACTGCGTCTGGATCCAATCAAGGGTTTTCTCAGTTGAGGCTCAGTCACAACAGACTGCTGTAAGATCTGCAAGTTTGTGTTCTCTATTTAGGTCTGCAAATGTTTCGAATTTACTTTGGGATTTTATTAGTTCATTCCAGTGTTTTTTTCTTACTCTGTTTTGTGTTGGGTAATAATTTGGTTTGGCAAGGAAAACTGAGGGCCATCTTGATGGTTTGTCATGTTAGCTGGTGTGAGCTCCAGAATCTTGAAAAAGAAGTTGCTGCTTGCACAGTATAGTCAAATAGGTTTCTCAGAAATATAATACCATAACTGTGGGAGATAACCATTTGGGTACAGAGATTAAACAGCCTTTATGCAGGCCTAGCTCTTTATTGTGTCTTAATTATAAAAATACCTGACGCATGACTCAAGTAGACCTTATCCAGTGTAATAATTAAGACCAGATTATCGGCACTGGTCAGCTACAAGGGCTGCTGCTCTGCGATAAGCATTTTTCCCCCACAGAAAGTCAGAAATCAGAGACAAAAAGAGACAAACGCTGCTTAAATTTTGCGGTCAAATCTGTTTGTTCCAAGGGGATCAGCTTTTTTTTTTTTTTTTTGTCTCTCTGGGAATCTGAACTCAAGGGTTATCTTGTGGTCAGCAGCCATAACTTCTGGTCGTCTCTGTCAGGAAGCACTACGGCATCGCTCTCTTTATGTAATATCACAATGCCAAGATCTGATAACAGGCAGACCGCTTATGTTATATGATTCGTATAGAACTGAAGGAAAAGCCTGTGCAAACTGTTTATGCTGCTCCAGAGGTAAACAAAGGCATTATTTCCCTGGACTGGAGCTCCTATGCTTATATAGCCTATAAAAATAAATACATAGGCCGAGATAAATACAGTCATAGTCTACCTATAAGGTGAATAGGCGACAATAGGTTTCACTGTATCAACCCTATAGCCTACAATTACTAAAGGGGCTAATCTAAACAAAATAGTTGTTACACAGATGGAGAAACGCGTTAGGTCCAAGTGGTCTAAAAAATAATTATAATCAGGTCTATGGCTTTCTATGAAAAAAGTCGCATAGTACGAAGCTATTAATTAAATCATTTGAATAATTAATTGACTTTCTGGGCTGCAGTTATAAGACATTAGCCACCATATTCTGACATTTTTAAACCCACTTATCACTGATCGAGAATTCAAGGAAATAGCAAAGTCCTCTCTCCCACATAAGAGAAACAGACTAAACTAGGCTGCCCGCTGTCCTATGTAAAAGTCAAAACAAGTGGTGAAACACAGAACTTACTTCTAAAACACGCTGCCTCTCTCGATTTAGCTTTATAATCCACGGACGCCAGTGTGGCTGCATCCAGCTTTTGAAAGTTTCTGGGCTGTTCTTGTCTGGGCGGGCGCAGATTGACTCCTGCACCCCTCCCACATTCTGACCTGAAGTTATTAATAAGCGCCGCTCCTGTCAAAGCGGCGTCTGGCCTGCTCAGCTCAGCCTGCAGCCCCCTACAAAAACCATCATGGTCCCTGCTACACCCCTGTAAGCTTTAGAAGTTAAAGTGTGCCCGTCACTGTGACTTTTTAGTGACTTTATCGCATTTTATTTAGCGTCAGAGCATCAACCATAGGCTATGCACTTTGCAAAATATTATCCAGGGCCTCATTTACCTTCAACACGAAAATCAAAATACACCTGCACTCAGTTAAATCTTTATTATAACTAGGTTCTCTCATGACGTTGCATATGTGTCACCATAATATTCTAGTAGAGGGACTTTGCTTTGCTTGTGAGGTGAAGATAGGCAATACTCACTGCCTATCTTCACTACTTGCCTATTATTATTTTTTTTTTTTTTAATTGGCGCAGTACATTCCTATACCGACTTTTAGGTGGCACTTATGAATCCATTAGCAGCCTACTGCCTTTCACAAGCAGTATAACCCATCACGTTTGCCTACATACTGTGAGCTGTGGCTCTTTTGCCTCCTGGAAGAAGCAAGATGCAGCTATGGGCCTGCAGAGCCAAGTAGTCCCTTACATCTTCCAGTATAGTGGCTGTGTTACTGATGATGATGGTGGTGGTGGTGGTGATTTGTTGCATGTCTCACTGGTAAGCTTTTGGTACAATTAGATACAACGACCCCCTGTGGCGAGTGTGCATCAGGCTTTGTAGTGGTGATAGACTACAGTGGTCAGGGTTTATTTCCATAGACAGCAATTGCATAGGCATGAGAGAGGGCCCTTACAAAGACTTACACTGACCCGAGTAGCGATCAATGGCAAAACAAAATTAAGTAGACTGTGTTCAAATGAAATAAAACAAAACAAAGCACAAGACAGATGATGATGAAAACACAACAGGCCTGTCGAACCCAGCCTACCTGGTACTTCAACTCTTGATGAAGATCATTAGGGGCTGGGAGGTAGGGGTCTTGGGTAGCTCAGTTCAGAGGAATTCTCCAACAGGACGGCTGAGCATGCAACATGCCAGGACAAAACAGGATAATGAAATGCACAATCACAATGAGATAACAAAATAAGAAAAAAAAAAAAAAAAAAAAAAACTTGAGGCAGGACGACAGGAGTTTAGCTGCTACTGTACAAATTTTTCATTGTCTAGGTATAAGATTTGTATCTAGTCAGTTGAGAGGGTGAGTGAAATGTAGCTGACCAGAGTCTGAAAGGTCATTTTAATTTAGTAGCATCTCAACATGCACCTTAACAGCTATTCAAAACTCAGCATGGTGAACTCAAATGAAGGTGCATTGCATATGAAATAATAAGGCAATGTAAGTTTCAGTTTTAGTGACAATAAAATAATAATAATAAAAAAAAAATAGGCTTCCCAGTCTGCCTGACAGATATAGTTTGAGGGGCAGAGGTTCTCAGTTAGAGCGGCACACTATATCTAGCCAAAAACTGTGCCCAATATTGGGTTCGTTGACACCAAAAGGAAGGGAGGGCAGAGCAGTCATAAAAGGCCAAAAACAAAGGATATGAGAGAAAAACAAAACAAAACAGCAGAGTGGAGACAGAATGACAAGCGCAATAGAAGTACATTCAGGGCAGACAGGGCTAACCGGATCCAGATCCAGCACCTCCCAGATTGGACCTGCCATGTCTCCACGTTTAAGATAAATTAAAAAATAACAGCAAATCTGTAAATGTGTTTCATGACAGTTCATAATAAGTAATATGGTGCAATTTGTACTAGTTTCAGTTTTGAATCACTTCTACATCATGATGAAGGCTGCAGCGCACACAAGTCCGTTGCTGTGGGTAGCATGGTAGTGTGTTAACACTTGTCTTGGTGGTTTTTATAAGGCTTATAATCAACAAATAGGAATGAATTGTATATCTGAACTGAAACCTACAGCATGAACAGATAACTGCCTGACAACAGAGTCAACCCAATGGGCAAAAGCATTGATGCAAGCTCAGTTGTTACAAACGATGATGGAGCTGACAGTGATGCTGCTAATCTCAGAGGCTAATGACATCACAACTTTAGTTACGTCTGCATCTGAAATAATGTCAAACATGGTGTGTCAAGGTGATGACTGTTTGGCTGCTCCTCTATCTGAAACGCCTTGAAAAAGTCCCCAAATTTTCAAACCAGCCACAGTAGTTCAGACAAAGAGGTTGCTGATATGTTGATAGCTATCCAGTCCTTGTCCATCATGCAGGATGCTACTTTCCAAAAACTCCTGAAACTGCATGGAGCAGCAGAGACTAAAGGCGGGACTCTCTGTTTGATGACCCTGAACATGCTCACGGAAGTGGCACCCACGATATAAGATAAAATGAACAATGTGCTGGATGTTTTTCATGATATGGGAAAACTCAAGAATCATGGTCCTCATCGAAGCATCATGATGAGATCCTCCATGAGATCACACTGGGATATCATCTGGAGAGACAGTGTAAGACTGCAGCTACTTTCAGAAGAACAATCTGCGCATCAGTGAGGTTCTCTCTCCACGGGATGCTGCAGCCACAGCAAAATTGTGGCCAATGATAAAGAAGGCAAGAGAAGGGAAGATGGCTTCCTTTAAGGGCCCATTTGCCTTCATAGATACTAGGGTTTGACCTAGTCTTGTTTTTAACTGAAGGTTTTTTTTTGTTGTTGTTGTTGTCCATTTGTCCTGCAGTTAGCTATAGCTGTTGTGATCATTTTTTGTCTTTCTTTCTTGTGATAGGATTAAGGATTCCTCAGAGGGAAAAGCTTTATTCTTATGCTACAGGTGCAGACTTCAAGAGTCACTGTTGAGACCTCATGTTAACAGCCGTCCTGGGTGATTTGATCACAAGTGGACAGCGCTAAATACAGGTCCGAATGCACTCAAAACATTTTGAGGACATATTGAGATCCAATCATTCCAGCCACACTTAGAGGTGGACTGGGACACATTTATCAGCAAGTGTCCCCAGCCGTTAAAAAGGCCTGCCTATGGTCAACTGCATCATCTAACTTTTTTTATCAGCCCCCCAGTAGAGGTCAAATGAACTTCCACGACTGATGTTCTTTAGAACGCTGATCCATGTAGAAAAGAAATGTTTGACTGGTAGGCATCATGCTGCAAACTACAGGGGAGCCGGGGGTCTCTAAGATATTAAACTGTCAATATGCAGGGTTTGCACCCAAAAAGGCACTGCCAAAGAAGACAAGCTCAGAGTTTGTGTACTATCTTGGCTTATCGAAATAACAATCCATTCCTCACTTAACGCCCTAGCTTGTTAATCATGTGTGTTAATCAGCCTGATATGTAAATTAGATGACAACATCACCTAGCGATTTTTGGGACAGCCAATAGCAACTTTCCTGACACAGGAGCTGGCAACACTGCTAAGGAGTGACTGCACACTGTGGTGAAACAAAAACCCAGTGGTTGGACTGTTCATCACATAGCTGAACTGTAATTTGTTTTGCACCAAATCAGCTTCACACATATGAAATAAACCTGTCTCCTAAATTACATGACATGAGCGAATTCCCAAACTTATAGCCGGTGAATTTTCCAAGTGAGTCCAAGGGTGGTTTTAAACTTTTCAAATGTGGCAATAAGATCACTGAATTTCTTTTAAGAGAGTTAGAGAGAATAAGGACGACAGATGAAAAACAGTGACTCAACCTGATTTCAATAACAAGCAAAGCATTAACTCCTACTCTTGATTCACAGTTCATGTTACAATGTAAGGTGATACAGGAACAGATGGCTGTACTTTATCAGACTATTATTAATGCTAATATTTTAATTTATATGACTTCTGCAATAAAAAAAAATGCATTGTTTTTCAATGTGTAAACCACTGAAGTGCTTAGATAAAATAAATAAATAAATAAATAAGCCTAACTTCACGGTCCTTTTCCAGATGTGATGAAGTTGTGTTTGTTCTTTCTGACTTGAAGCTCAATCACCAGCTTCTCCAGCGTACATGGTACGATTTGTGTGTCTGGCACAGACTGTTTCATTCACTCACTGTCTGGCCATGGAGGAGGGCCAGGCCACCCATCATCATCGCCATTATCATCATCATCATCATCATCATCATCATCCATAACATCCTCAGCTGCATGGAGGTGGAGGTGGTGGGTGGTATGATGGACCTGAGTTTGGCCATGGTTGAGAACAGATTGAGGAGGGTAGCCAATGCCCCTCTTAAATTTGTTGGCCAGCCCATTTATACCACCCTAAAACATTTGGTATATCACTGTGGAGTGTGTTTTTGGATACAGGCATATACAAAGGGTGTATTTTTGCCTTTCCACCCTGTCTCCAAGGATAGACAAAGGGAAGGCAGAGTGATGTTTTAATGTTTTACTCAGACCGAGCTGGAGTGCTCATAACAGAAATCAAACGTCCTCTTGGTTACAGTGCAGTGAGCTCATGCCAGGGGCAAAATTTGAGGATCTTAAGAATTTTCTAAACTTTCTCATATTTACTTAACTACAAATTAAAGAGAACTCATGAAACAAAAAAATCGTACATACCATCCAAAAAATCTGAATTTTATGAACAGTTAACAGTTTTCTTAAACACTGAGAGGATCTATTGTGGAGAAAACATTGTAAGTTCTGTATGATAGGATAGGATATGTGGGCTCACATGCAGCAGGACTCACGGTGACTGATCTCTTTTCTGATGTCTTGAGGTTTGTCTGGCTTGCCTCGTAGTAACCAACTCATAAGTTTAGTGAATTAAGACCACCTCTCGTTTTTTTTAAGGCAGTTAGCCCTCTGCACAATGTCTCAGCCACCAGCATCCTCTGTATTTGCCCTCTGATTGTATACTGGCATTCATTTTAGCAAATAGTACATTTTTTATGATTTCTGTCTTCTGTCACCTCTACTTCTTGCTTGCTATTCTTAATTGATTTTTTTTTTTTTTTTTTTTTATGTGGATTTTCTGTTCTTAAAAAAAAAAAAAAAAAAAAAAAAAGATTTTATAAAAACCTTGTTGGAAGCATGCTCATGTGGAGACAGGACATGTTGCAAAGGAAGCCAACAGACTTTTAAGGCTTCTTCTTAAAGTAGAAATCCTGCCTATCAGCCGCTGAGTGTGAGGGTCAGCTCTCCCCAGTCGGGGTCAGCGTGGGTCAGATGAGTGTCCTGATGCTGAACAAGATCGAGTCAGCTCTGATCTCACCGAGCGCGCAGGTGAAGCGAGCCAGCCAGGGCCCGACACGGAGCAGCACAGAGCAACAAGATCCACCTTTAGATCAGAGCCCAGCACAGCACAGGGACTCAACAAGTGTTTGCACATAGCCGTCACTTCTGGCCCTTTTCGCTTGTTAAAGGCAAACCTGGAGCTTTCCTTAACCTGGGACCTGCCAGCACCCGTGAAGTTCAGCTTCTGCTTTGTGTTTTCTTTTCCACTTCCTGAAGAACCAACAGTGAAGGGTAGGATGCGCTCCAGGCTCAACCCTGTCTCCTAAAAATTACATTCCCACGCAACTGAACAGCATACATAATTATGTTTAGGGGTAATTGTGTTTTGTCAGGGATTACATTTGTTCTGACGTATCACAAAAACATTTCCAGTCAACATATCTTGTATATCTTGTATATCATTTTAGCCCATTTTGTTACCTTTAGCCACCAAAACCACTTGGTTAAGGTTAGTGAAAGGTTCAATTTAGGCATAAAAACTAGGTTACAGTAATATAATGTTACACAGTCTTGTTTGCAAAAAAATAAACACTTTGCACTGGATTCAAACTCAGGTCACAGCCCCAAATACCCCCTAATGCAGCCTGAGGAATTACAAATGTTCTTGTGATACATTACAAACAAACATAATCCACAACAAAAACATGTCAGTTACTGTAATTGAGAATGCAGTTTACTTGTATGACAACATCATTTTGTTAGGGCTTATTTCTCCCCACTGCAAAGCTACACAGTGGCTGTGCACTGGATGCCCTGCTCTCTCAAATGCACTGAAAATTTTAATTGCTTTTTTTCTTTTTCTAACCATTGATCTGTAGTAGTATTTTATTATAGATTTATTATGTACATATATTTTTATTATAGACCGGTGTTTCTAACAGCCGAGCTGAGATCCCACTGAGTGCTAAAAACCCCCAATTAAATGTCAGCTACATAAAAATAGACATGAAGCATCAGGCTATTTAACCAACCTATTTTATCCCCCACTTTTTACAGGTCCTTGTTACATCTTACAGCCTACATTTAGACATTGCTTTACTGACACTTTTTTTTTAAAATTTCATCCATACTTTGTATAGTTTTTCTATACTTCTAATGTGAACCTTAGCATAATTTTTGTAAGATTATGCTATTGGAACCGTTCATTGCTTGGACTTTGGGCTTCTCTGATCTGTAAATAAATTTGATTTTATTATAGCCATATCCAAAAATGTAATTATTTGTCCCCTGGCCATGGGGGAATACGACTCATCACCCTTCAATGTACACAAACAGATACAAAATCATTACATCACTGTCCACAAATTATTTAGCCTTTTTTTTTTTTTATAGTTCCTGAGAAAACAAACAAACAAAAAATGTTCAAGAGGTTGTCACAATTTATTTTTCTTTCTTCTCTATTGTTAGGGTTTTATAAGGCATCACCAGATAGCTATCTAAGACAAAAGTTGAGCTTGCAATATATATTTTTCCTGATTTTTACTTCTTGTCCCCATCTCCCTGCAAGCCTTAAACTACCAATGAATCTTATGTGAAACAAAGTAAACAGTATAAAAAAAATCTTTTACGAGGTGAACTAATCTTTTATTTTATCCAGTATATTGTTGTTAGGTAGGCTGTTGTTGTTAGGTAAAACAAATATCTGCTGCTGAGAGTCAACAGGGAAATTTCATGGTTTCAATGTTCAGTCTTTGCAAGAAGAAACTGTGAGCTGAATACTTTCTAAAAGATTCTTCCTTTCGTGTTGTTTTATATACTATTGTGTCAGCAAATAAAGACATTTCTGGTAAAGTGCCATGAACGGCATTCAAAATGCTCGATATGCAGCAACAGGACGTGGCTGTATTGACACCACAGCATCTGATTCCTAATAAATACTTTATTTTACTCCTGGAATTGCAAGAATTGTTTTGTTGTTGTTTTTTTTCTGGTTTCATATCGACAAGAACTGCGACAAGCTATTGAAAAGCTACAAGAAGTTTGTTTTTCTGTTTTTATTTCTACTTTGATAGTGACAGCAGAGAGAGATAGGAAAGGCAGCGGAGAGAAAGGGGATGACATGCAGCAACTGCAGACTCAGCTTTGTGGTAGGTGAGCCCCTGATTTTAATTAAATAAACTGATTTATTTTCTTTTTTTCTCTGTGGGACAACCTCTAAGGTTTGAATTCACCTCACTAAAAAATGTGGCCTGTGCAGCTGTGCTGATGGTACAGGTTCTGTGTTTTGTGTCTGCGGTTATGCAACTGGAAGATAAAGTGCAAGTACAATGCTGACTTTTTTTAGGCACTGACACACAGGCCTGTAGCATTGTCTCCCCCTCACACACACACCTTTCTCCCTCTCTCTCTCTACTGTACGTGATGAATAGCACTGCCACCTCCCTCCGTCTTTGTTTTGCACCTTTATTTTAGATAAGAGCAGCATTCCTAGCATTCAAGCAGCATCCCAGCTCACTTTATGAAAGTGCTTACTGACGCCTTTTCTTGATTGACTTTCCGATGGTTACATCCTGTCCCCCTTCAGAGGCATTTTTCCTCTTCCTCATCCCCACAGCGCCGAGTCACGATCAGAGCACTCCTTGGAGGATAGTCCGGATACCTGTTAGAAAGTGTTTGCTGAGCCAATGGGAAATGTTTTGTCTGTGTGTTTGTGTGTGTGAGGTGTGAGGTTCAGGAAGACCTGTTAGGCATCATAAGCTCAGAGGAAAAGAGAAAAGCTGCACTGAACCATGGTTGTAGCCGTGTGTCCTGTATCCTGTTGTGTCTACATACACCTTGACCCTGTTTTCAGAACATGAAAGGGATGTTTTCTGCCATTTGGAAAGCTTTGTTAAGCCCTTGTTTGTGTGTACGTGAGTGTAAGAACTTGATTTTTACATGCCCTTTTATAGATACATAATAAAGAGAAGTAATGCATAGTGTGATACATCATAATACAATATGTACAGTAGAATACAGTATATGCCAAATTAAAATCTTACAATATCAAATAAAAAAAAAACTTTAATTCCTTATTTGTGCATATATTACATTTACCACCCTTGCGGTGTCCATGAATGTTACATTTATGTTACATTTATACACCTTGATGAATGAAGAAATATTACTGTGCTTAAATATAGAGGCAAGCTGATAAATATGAAGGAGTGCATGAAATGCAGGGTGGCTGATAAAAGTGGATAAAAGGACTTCTCAGTAGAAAAAAAAAAAAAAATGGTAACAGCTTACAGATGTGCCTGCTGTGGCCGACCTGCATCAGTTACTCATTGTTATTCATTTATTATAATGGAGCCTATATATTTTCTCATAAACTTTAGGTTCTGTATACAGCAGAGGAGTGAAGAGAGGTGGTATTAGTTTTGCAAAGTGCAGGTTGTACATGTAAGGTTAAGACGTGTTATGTGTGGGTGTGTGTACCCCTGTCTCTCTGTGTCTTTGATCACGTGAATGTGATCTATACGCATCATCCTCACACTCAGGTGCAAGGGAACAAATAACTGGTCAGTAATTTTACTGAGTTAAATACTTTTTTTTTTCTGAAGTATTGTAATTAGCTACCTTGTAAATCACATATTATTTAAAATCTCTATAACTATTTAGATCTGGACTAATGGACAATCGTGGACAATTGTGGACAAGTTCACAGTGACTGGTCAGTCGGCAAAGAGGAGACGATTAATCTGGCTTTACTTTGTGCACTATCTATTATATTTTCAAATTTTTTCTCAGTTAGAAGACTCCTATCTTAAACTCCTCTCTTTCTTAAACTGTGTTTTAAGCTATTTTTACTTTTACCAAAGTAAATTCTTAAGCTAGTATTTTTTTTTTTTTTTTTTTTTTTTTACTTTTGAAGTAAAATTTCAACAAAGTAACACATAAAGAGTACTTTAGGCACTGGGCAGCAGTTTAGTGACACTTGCCCTGTTACACACCCACACACATTCATCACAGAGAGAGCATAGACAAGACTTGAAGATACAAACTGATTGATCATCTGTAGCTAACGTATATGTCTGGTGGTGAGTTTAACACTGGAGATTCTCACTGCTGGATTGGGAGTAGCGTTAAGGCATGTTATAATCCTTAATGATGATTTTTAATAAAGATAGCTGGGGAGTTTGTGGTTCCTGTTCCTGTTGTTGTTGCTGTTGTTGTTTTGTCCTTACAACATGGACACAGAAAAATGAAACAACCAGAGACAACGTTCATCCAGTCACGATGTTTTACTACAGTGCATCAATGGCTTTGGCAACTTGACTGAAGACCTCATCCACCGGCAGCTCGGAGTCAATCTAGGCAGAGCGAGAAAAGACAGAACGTACATGACATGATATGTCAAAGATATGGCAGAAAAATGAGCCATTTTCACTGGCAGAGTTACACATACGCACCTTCTTAACGATACCACGACTCTCATAAAAGGCAATGACTGGCTCGGTGGCTTTGTAGTACAAGTCCAGGCGCTTCTTGATGGTTTCCTCGTTGTCATCGGCGCGGCCGCTGGTCTCACCACGCTTCATAAGCCTTTTGACCATGGTCTCTGCTTTAGCGTCGATGTACAGCAGCAGGCAGGGTTTGCCAATCTGTGGTGCAAGGCAAAAGTCTGTTAACTGTTTGCAATGGTCATCCAAAAAAACAAAAACAAAAACAAACAAAAAGAGTTTTGCACTTGCTAAGTGTGATTTCTGATGCCCTAACCTACCTTCTTCTCAAACTCCTCACCCTGCTTCACCTCACGGGGGTAACCATCGATGAGGAAGCCCTTGGAGACATCAGCCTTGGCAATCATGGCATCCTTGATCATGTCTAAGACTGTGTCCTGAAAGCAGGACACAGTACACACACAGGACACACATATTATTAGCAAACATAGCAAACGTATTTCAAAAACTGAGAAATTTTCATTCCTTCATATGTGTACAATATTTGGAGGGCACAGTTAAAAAAAACAAAAACAGTGGGTCATATTTATTAGTATGTCTGCAGAGGCAA
The DNA here is from genome assembly GCF_902150065.1 of Myripristis murdjan. Lineage (NCBI taxonomy): Eukaryota > Metazoa > Chordata > Actinopteri > Holocentriformes > Holocentridae > Myripristis > Myripristis murdjan. Next base: position 23,031,281 of record NC_043991.1, read on the forward strand.
AACATTACAGGATTAATATCCAATAAATAATACATGCATGCAAAATAATCTATTCATTATGGTGCTGCCTTTTTGTTGTTATGGTAGGACGTGAGGTTTAATAGTCTACTTTCTCTCACCAGGGGCACCAGCTCTCCCTTCTGCATGATGGCCTGGAGCTGTTTGCCCCTCTCAGAGCCAGAAGCCACTTCAGCACGCAGCAGATCCCCAGAGGACAGGTGGGTGTAGCCGTACTTTGTCACTACCTTCTCACACTGGGTACCCTTTCCAGAGCCAGGCCCGCCTGCCGACAACAGACAGACAGAGTGACCACAAGGTGACGAGATATTTACTGAGCGTAGATTTGTAATGTGCCATGTGTGGCTGATAATATGTTGGAGTGATGCATGATGAGACAAAATGAGACTGGTTGTACTCACCCACAACAAAGATGATCTTGGCATCTTTGATTTTGTCTGAAATGAGAGCATAAAGAAGAGACTGAGTTCACTAGGATAACTTTGTATGCGATATAACAAGGCTTTCTTTTTCTAAAAAATAATATCACTAATAACAAAAGGCTAAATTCAGTAGCAAATTATTTTGGATATGAACCATCTTGAGAGATAAGTGTGGAGCTTTGGTCAAGGCAAGCTGCAGCACAGGATAAACATCCATTTCCCATGATTTTTGCTTCAATGCCCTAAGCTGTGTTGACTGCATGTGCTTGCTCCAGTGTTGATTTGTACCATGTTGTTACTCAAGCCGTGTTGCCATGGAAACTGTTGTTGCCTTATATCACTGAGTGGCCAGGTAAACTGTGCTGTCTAACTGGTCACATAGAACTAAAAAAAAGGCAAAATATGTCTAAATATCACTTGGGCACAGAAATGGGGACAAAAAGAAAAAGAAAAAAGAAAAAATATATATAGCTTGTGGTAGTTGTTGCTTTTTGTTTCCAGTTATTATTTTTTTTTTTTGATAATGTTTGCCCAAAATAATTGATTTTTGTAATAGGGTTGTTGATCATTTGCAATGGTGTAACTATCAGTTATCTAATCACCATAAATATAGTTAATCCATAAGCCAAGCGTTTTTTAAAAAAAACAAAAAAAAAAACAAAAAAAAAACAGACATCTAGTATTCTGAAAAATCGCCAGAGGAGGGCAGTATAGCGCAAGAAAACACATTAGGTCTACTTGTGTCATACATTTTATTTGCATTACAAAAGCTATTTTTTTTTCATCATTAATGATGCTCTATGGTCTATTTTCATTTCAGCACAATGTACTATTTACCTGCCATTGTGAAGAGTTAGTTGAGGGTTTCTTCTTTAACTGAAAGAGAGAGGAAACAGAGCAAAATGAGAAAAGTGTGCTGCATCAGATGTTCTGACAAAAGCAGGCAGACTGTTTCAAATGTAGAGTCAAACATTTTTGTAACTAACACTGTTCAAAACAATATCATTTCCATAGTGAACTGCTATCACAATGATCAAGCTTTGTCTTGGAGTAGCCTGCACTTTGTAGATTAGGCACCCTTCAACTTCAAATGTTTCACCTTGCTGCAGTCCTTCTCTTTCGTCATATAGGCATATACAATTACTATTATTATTAGCAGCAACAGTAGTAGCAGTAGCAGCAGTAGTAGTAGTTGGAGCAGTGCTAGTGGGAGAAATAATTGTCTTATAACACTTTTTGGACAAGTACAACATTCAGCACAACACCACAGGCTTTATTAAGTCATCTGAGACTGACCGCTATTTTTGAAGGTTAATTTACAATGTTGTAAATATTAGTGCTATTAGTGAGACTGTATGATGTTGTGTGACCGTACACAATAAACTCTGACCACTGACACACGGTAATTACAAGGTGAGACAGCATAATAATGATTGATACACAATGCTTTCACTGCCTGTCAAAATGTGTGACACCCCCGCCCCAGAGGAATCTCTCCATTCTACTCTCCATATAACTTAGGGTTCACCAGACGTTACAGCTACTCCAAGGCTATTTACACAATGTATCATGTATATTTGAAATACTCTTGGAATTTTAAAAATATGTATAAATAGTCATTATTTTAGTCAAGAGTCATTTTAGCAGAAGTTAGATGGTTGGAACTATAACCGCTGAGCACAGGTACCCTTGCTGTAAGGTTTATTTTTTCACTTTGATGGAGCGAGGCTAATGACTCCCATAGACTTCAAGTCTTTATGCTAAGCTAACACAAAATGCTACCCATAGGAACTGAACCACTGGATATTCAGAGGTGAAAATGGTATCAAACATCTTGTCTCAGTCTGGATAAGTCAGACAAAATGTTGAAGTACTGCTTTGATACTTCTGGGACAAATAAAATATAGCTCAATAACAATTATAGTCCTTGAATGCTTGAGTGTACAAGAATGCATAACCTTTGTATTGACACTAATGAATATATCTAACGAGGGAGACTTATGGTTGCCTGTGCACTTGGTTACTCTCTCCTGGCCCACCTAAGAATACAGACAGGATAGAAAATGGAGCGAGGTGGAGTGAGTCAGTGGTGATGGCATGTCTAAACAGATGCCTTCACTCAAGTAGCTGCATGCATGTATCACGTGTTTTGGGCTGAAAATGAGTATGTTTGGAAGTGTGCACCTTTAAAAACTTGAAGCACTGGCTCTGAAGGTGATCGCTGAGGCCATTGCTGAAACATTCCACATGAATCTACATGTTTATCACTGTATATTATTAAGACTGATAGCTCCCTATTGGTTAACATGATTAGTTAATGCTTAGCTACTGGTTGGTTAAGAATTATGTGGGCATTGTTTTGACAGTCCTGGTGCAACATCAGTACCATTACAATTCTGTGATCCTGCCATTACTGATATATGTAAGAATTTGATAGTAATCTACTCTTTTTTTTTTTCTTCATTTGAGCCAGTGTTGTTTTGACAAAAGAAAACTACACAGGGCGGCTAAAGCCTTTATGAATTCCTAACCATCATTTGATTTGGGGGCTTCCTACTGCCTTTCTGTCACCAATACGGTTGATTACTGTTGATGTTTGATCATTCATACTGTGTAGGGATAAGTTTGCAGAAATACACCATCTTTGAATAGATGACAATAACACATTTGTACTGCATACAAAAACATGCATGGTTTGTGCCCCAAACTGCATGGGATTAGCATAAGGTGGGCATATCTGCAAAGGGGAGAGCAGTGGGTGCCCATAGAACCAGTTTTCATTCAGATATCTGGAGGTCAGCGGTCAAGGGACTTCTTTGAAAATGACTGTGCCAGTTTCTCCCATGCCAAACTTTAGACTAATTTTGGAGTATTATTAACCACCTTGCTGACAGCCTAACTTGGTAAGAATGTATTCTTTAAGTCATCTGGTTTTATAATCATGTAATACCAATATCGTCACTCTATTTTAAAACTGAGCCCGCTACAGCCTCTGAAAGACAGCATGTCTGGCGGTAGGACTGCACTCTTGGGGGCCCTCTGGTGCCCACGGGGACCCAAGGCAGGCGCTTAGTTTGCTTATGCGTCCAGCCAGCCCTGAGATAACAGGAACTTGAACTGATTCTAAATCAAAATTTTGCCTGTTAGACTATATTATGTCAGCCAGCAATCATAACACTACGCATAATAAAAGTAGATGTATATTATAAAGTGCCTTGGCTCACTTGCAGTGTAGCTGATCACACTTTACTGAAAGCACAGCCAGTTTGAAAAGGTCTCTCCTTGGTCTGATGACACTCTTCAAAAACACATTGTGACAGGCAAACTTCACAGCTTATAACACTTTTCATACCTTATTAAAAATGAATAAATAAATAAAAATATATTCTCAATAACATCCCCAGAACCTGGTTATACTACACTGATGCATTGCAGTGTATTTTGACATTTTCCATTGCAATTATGATGTGATTATAGCAATCTCATCATAACTTATAATATCTAATGTGAGTATATAATGAGTGTTAATATCTTGCAGTCAACAGTTCGACGAGAGAGTTAACATTTATTCTGTTAGCTTATTCAGTTGCACAATATTTTCTATACCGGCTTGGGTTGCCATGGTGTGGGATTACCAAATGTGAAAGGGCCTAAAGAATGTAGAAGTGGCCATTCTGATCCAAAGAAAAAATAAGTCATAGGTTTCTTAAGTTATTCCCTTACTGTGTAATATACACACAGACACTCTCTGTCTTAGTGTCTGTCTCTCTCTCTGTCTCTTTCTGTCTCTCTCTCTCTCTCTCTCTCTCTCTCTCTCTCTCTCTCTCTCTCTCTCTCTCTCTCTCTCTGTCACTGCATGTGCTCAGTGCGTCCTGAGTTCTGAGGAACAAGATTAAATGCAACAGACGGACAGGCTCGATTTCTCAGGTTACTTGGTGTCTCCTAGCATGGATATAAGTATCCTGGTATGATACCCCGGGGAGATAGAGGGCACATGGCATACACTAATTTGGGTGTGCATTCCAACAATTTTGTAATAAATCACAGTATTTGTGACTAATTCACATCCCAGCTAAGGTGTTGTTAACATTAAACTCTTTACATGTATATTCATATCTTCATATCCTGATCACAAGTATCTCTATAGGGATGTGTTGGTATATGTGGTATGCACAACCTTCCAAGAAATGCAGCACATGAGTGAGGAAGTGTTACTTGATTACATTCAATACTAAAAATTTAAAATACAAAAGGATGGAATTGAAGGGCTGAAGGGCTGCCATGTGGGAGTATGGCTTGTTGCTCACTGGCACATATGTCTTATCTAAATACTGCTGGCATACTGCTAACCTGATAAGAATGCTTTGAATGAGGAAGGGCGTAAGAAAGGTGGCAACGCTGTTTTAACTGAAGCTTAAGGGCAACCAGACATTTAAAAAATATATGAATGGCACAGAATGAGAATATCCACAGTGACACATACTGTGAGTGGGATAGCTACACTTTCTAGGATTGAGGCTTGCTCACTGGTTTACCAAGAAAATATGTCCATGCAGAGTATGTGCAAAACTTGTGAACACTACTGACTAATTTAGTACATCGTTTTCCTTGTGCACTAATCCTCATCAGCAATGTTCCTCACACTGATGTTGGTCCTTCTCAGGTGGCTGGCTTTATGTCAGTGGCCATTAACCCCGTGGTCTTTGTAAATGTCATTTGGAGGCGTGAACCTGAGTCAGCACCAAGCCGGTTTGGGAATCCCACCCAGGCCTATTATGGTACCATCCTCAGGCCCTCCTGCCTCTTTGGCATGCTAAACATGTTCTGGTTCCAGTGTGGCACAAACCAAGCATTACTGAAACGACTAGACTTACTATTATGAGGTATGTGATTGACTTTTGGTGTGGCTGTGGCCCACAATACTGTTTGAAACATGGAATGAGATGTTTGAATGGAGGCCTAATCATTTGAGGAGTAATCACTGTGAATGCACATGACTGGATTCTTATTGTCTCCCCCAAAGTGAATCTCTTAAAATTACACAAATAACGCAGCACCATGTAATAAAGTGTGCAACTGGAGTTGCAGTTTGAAAACACACGTTTTACAGAAGCCAGTATTGGCACAAAGGGCACGTCCAATCAGTGTTCACAACTCTACCCATTTAGTTGACCCAGAGAGAAATATTTCAGTAATATGTGGCAACAGGTGCTTTGCAATCATGCTCCAATATTGAAATAGAGAGATATTTGATTCACCACAACCCCGTCCAGTCTCGCTCATTCAGTTCAATGCACCCTCATGTGTTATTGCTGGTTTTGAAACACGCAGTCTTGCTATAAAAAGACTCAGTCAGTCTGCACCTGTTCTGGGATAGCATATCAACCATTCTCAAGAAGCATATGGGGATGGAGCTCGCACTGCCTCACACCAAAACCAATGGAAGTGAACATAAAGTTTTAAACCATAAGCACAAGATCCATTGTTGCAACTTCATTCTCCCTAATCACTACTGGCCTCTGTAGAGCTCTGCACGTTCATTGGGTGTACTGGCCCTTTAAGGGAGAACAGGAGAGCTTCTTGACGTCAGTGCAGTGTGAGTTAAGATATTCACTGTTGTTTGTGAGAGGATGGAGAGAGAGAGAGCACTGTTAGTTGTGACTGTTGTTGTGTAGTGGATGTCTACATGTCGGTTTATCTGCATGTGGTTCATGCCGCAGACTCCTGTTCTCTGCTTGCAATGGCAGTCAGCCCTGAACCAAGTGTGAATTGAATTGCTGCTGGAATCAGAAGCATGGCAGTGAAATTAAGAGGCTTATGCAACCCCTGTCACAAATGACACTTAATGTGTTTAAGCCATTAACAGGCAGAGGAGGGTATTTGATCGTTATTAGTGGTGTTACAGCAGCCGCAGTGGGTGTCAGAGCAAATGTATCGTATGTGTTTGTCACAAGACATTAGTAGGAAGTCATGATATTGATGTGTTTTTTTTTTTAGCTAGAATAAATGTCATTCAGATACATAAATTCCCAAATTTGTATCTTTCTTGCAGTGAAGGGCACTCAAAATCACACTTGCCACATTCCCATCCTTAGGTTTTGACAGGATCTGCACCATGCAGGAATCCCTGATCAGCTGACACTTTATCAACCATCCAAAGCAATGTGTCTAAAGGCTCAAGGAATAAGATGCCACCCATTTTAGCATTCTACTCTGTGCTTCTCTTACTTTCTCTCCCTCTATCCTGTCAAACAGCCCTGCCCACTCTCTCCCTCTCTCTCTCTCTCTCTTTCTGAGATCTTCCTATTCTTCCCTCCCTCTGTCAAAATTAGTATCCGGTCTCTGCCATTTCCTGCTTGTTATTTCTCTATGGAGTCTTTGTCCTCTGTACTGACCTCTCTTTTGCGGTGTGGCTCTAGATTCCAGTGCAGGAGGCTGCTGTCCCTGGATCCCTGTGTGCGTATGAGCAGTCTTTCCTGCTGCACGGCCACCCTCCCTCCCCCATTCAAAGCCTTTTTATAGCTCAGCTCAGCCTGCTCACCCTGCATTGCATTCTGGGTAAGAGGGAGCAAGTACAGGCAGGGAGAGTGAGGGAGAAGGAGAGAGAGAGAGAGAGAGAGAGAGAGAGAGAGAGAGAGAGAGAGAGAGAGAGAGGGAGGGAGTGTGGGGGGGGAGCAAATATGCACTTGACTTACACTTGGAAGTTGTTATTGAGAGATGAGGAGCACAAATGTGTTTAAAGGTGGAATTATTAAAGCAGAGACCATGTTAATATATCGAGATGTTTAAAAAGGGGCAGATTATTTGCTAATGGTGGATTAATACATGCTTCCTTTAATATGGACTGTACTAACTGACCAGCTAAGAGGGTGTGTAGCCATGAGCATGGGGAAGCAGGCCAAGCAAAATACTGAACACAGGAAATATTTTGTCCTTGAGTCGGCATCATTACCATGACACAGGACGATTTGTACCATCGTAAGGAACACATAATCCTAACCCAAGGCACTGGGATTACAATTTAGCATCTTGATTTACAGCATTAGGGAACTGTGTTTATGTTAAAAAGTGTTTATGTTACATTGGTACTTAATATCAGTTATGCAAACCAACACGTTTGGTCAGTTTTGCTGGTCTCTGTGCCTTCCTAACATAGGCGATGACACACACGTGATACTTGAGCTTCCTCATGAAATTTCCCCAAGCTCTGAAAAGAGAATTGAAGTCAACCAAGCCAAAACAAAATGACACCAGAGTCAAATGAATTATGTGAAACATTTTATTAAAAGCATGGGGGATATCTACATGTCCTCGAATGGAACATAAATACAAAAAAATATATATGTACATATTATGGCAGTGACAAATAGAAGCGTACCGAGTAGTTCTTAAGCATGTTGACTTGTTAGGAACAGAAAAAGAACAAAGAAATTGGAGATTCAATGATATATTAGCTATAGGTCCCTATGAGATGTTTATCAGACAGAGCAATGAATCAAACATGAGCAATACATACTTAGTTCATGGCCCATATTAGTCCATTTGATTTCAGGACTTCTCCAGTTTTTAAAACTTGACATCAATCGACATCAGGTTCACAACCTTTGAGATACAAAAAAAAGGTATGCACCACTTTTGATTGAAAAATAAGCCCCTGATTGAGGTGAAAAATTTTTCGTACCAGTATACAGATGTACAGAAAAGTGCTTCAAACTCCCTGGAAGCCAATTTTAATTTCCATTCTACAGTTTGTACCTTAGTGGGTTTCGCTGTATATCAGGGGACTCTCATAACAGAAAATGAATAGAAATATATGCGCGGCACCAACTGTTTTTGATGATACACTCTTAATTTAAAAAAAAAAAAATCTGCAAAAATATCCAAAGTAAATGGCACAGTTAGCAAAAGCTTATCGCTGAAATAAGAAGAAAGTGCTCAAAATAATCATACTTGAGTGTAATGTTATTATCACAACTTTATCCTTCAAAAGACTCAAAAATAGGGAATGCATTTTATTTCCAATCTCAAATGGACTACATTTACTTGAACATATCAGGGCAGTAGTACAAAGTTGGATCACAGGGTGGCAGTGTGTCAGCAGAGTGAAAAATTGCATCATATGAAAGCTTGGATTAGCATGATCGAGCATCGTTCATCGCATCAGACTCTTCGAGATTTGATACATCCATCCTATCCATCTGCATCTGCTGTTTCTACGTTGAATGGATGATGGGGTTAAGCAGTAGACAGCACTGTGGTCACTTTCAAAGCTTAGTGGGAGCATTAATTGGACCTTCATTAAACAAGCTTTAGTTTTTTTCTTTGCAAAGCTCTAATCCTATCAAATAAACATCTAGCTGAAAGGTCTTGTTGAATAATCTAGGATACTGCATACTGTCTAAGTAGACTACTGCATCTTCCACAAAGTTAGACTGGGGTTGCCAACAGTATGTCAGCTATTTCAGTGAATCTGTTGATTTAAACGACAATACCAAATGATTTTCATTTGTCTCAATATGGCAACAATGAAATACCAATTTGATTAGCAATGCTCTGGTTATCAGTCGGTGGATTGTTAAAGTAGACTGAAGCGGTTTGTCTAACACTGGACTCTAGGCTACTGACGGCCTTTCCTAATACTGCTCGCATAAATAACACCAGTTCTGCACATTAATCCTTCATGTTATATGCCCATCATGTGCTTCTGAACAGAAACACAAGCGACAGCTGGGAATACAATCAGAGTCTGATAAAATGCTGTTTAAGGCAACAGATGGGGTACATGTCTATTGTTCATTTTTCTCATGTAAGCATTCCAACATTTCAAAACTCTTTCAAATCTTCTCAGCTCTTCTCTCCCACATGGCCTAGCGTAAGTTCTGCTTGTTTTCTATTGCATTCACACACATTTAAAACTTAATACACTGGACAACATTTTACAGGGCACCTATTGCACATGGGATTTTCTTGTCATTAAAAACCTAGTTAATTCACCTCTTCAGTGTTGGCTCATCCTTCTTTCATTTCCGCAGGTTTTATCGTATGGTCTTTGACATGTAGTTCTGCAGTGTTGCTCGCTAAGTCCTAGCTGGAATATCCACTAGGTGGCTCTGGATCAGGCGCATCTGGGCTGTCCTGGTCATCCGTGGGCAACTGGACACGCTGCTCGTCCATGCGCTTGGCCTGCACCCTCTGGATTAAACTGAAGAAGTCTTCATCAGGCACTGTGGGGGCACGGGGGCCGACTTCTGGTGGGGAGCACCGCTGGTCATCAATCCTTGAGGACTACAATCAGAAAGATGGATGAATTGAGAGAGTATAGCTAGGGGCCATGACTCTTTGTGACGCTGCCTATATCACCTATGCCGCTTACTGCCACTGTCTACTGGCCTACTAATAAAGAATCTAATTAGAAGACTGAATGAGAAGCTGTTGTCTGTAAAGTGTGGCCCCACCTGGCACTTGATAAGCATGTTGAAGAAGTCATCACTGGGTTCCTGGTGATCTCCCTCACCCACCAGGTGGCCCAGATTGTTATGCGTGATTCTCAGGCCTGGAAGGTTACCAACATTAACCCGCTGGTCATCAAGACGGCGACTCTGAGAGCTAGCAATCAAATCAAACAGCTCCTCTGTCTGGGGAGAAGTGGTGATTGCAGGATCTAGGAGAGAGAAGAGTCTACTGAGTACTAATTCAATTGACACGGTCAGTTTTCACAGAGATTATCTTTCCAGCAGCACAAAGAAAAACTGTGACATCGACTCTACACAGTGATACTATTTAAAATCAGAGTTCAAAGTTACCAGTGATTTTTTTTTCTTCTGAGTGAGAGAGAAAAAAGTATTTAAAAAAATAAATAAAAAGAAAGTAATGGAAATCTCTGAGCGCAGATGCTCTTGAACCTGCACTAAGTGATTTCAGAACCTATCAACAATTCTGAAAAAAAACTGTACTTTACGGAGACTTTTCTACCCCTAACGTAATTATATAAACCAATTCCAGTACAGCCTGGTACCAAACACTGTGCAGATAAACGGATCCAAATTTCAGATCAGTCGCGCAAGTGCCTCTGTCACTGCAATCAGCTGTGCAGCATCAGAAAATATCTATCCAAAGCAGCCGTTTACTGTGTTGCTGAAAGTCTGCAGCTTCACCACATTTTCAAATTGGAGCTCAGAGACAAAATTATCCACTTACAAGACCCTGGCATGCATAAAATGTATTCCTCATTTCAATAACAAAAACACTTTTTTTTTTTTTTTTTTTTTTTTTGTCTTTGAGTTAAAGCGTTTGAGCTGTCAGCACCATCTAGTGGTCAGAAATTGCTTACTGCAGCTTTAAAATTGTATACTGTCTAAAAGAGGATTTCTGAAATCAGCGTGTGAATTCTATCCCCTAATTTTCTTTTCTTTCTTTCTTTCTTTCTTTCTTTCTTTCTTTCTTTTTTTTTTTTTTTTTGTCTAGAGCATTTAATGTCATAACCTGACATTCGACCTGTTCAGGCAAAGTTCCACAAATTATTGCTGTCAGCACAGTGGAGCTCTTCCTCTGGTGGTCATAGGAATCAACCAGACTTAGAATCCCAGTCTACTTCCTGGTGTAAATTATGTCACATATTATGAGAGTTTAAGGATTCCTCTGATTGGCTGAGAGTATGCAAAGCTGATGAGGTTTCTCAAGCAGCTTTTGCCAAAATATCGGCGTCTCTATTGTTGTGGGTTGCTGGAGTTCCAACACTGAATATATGGTATGTTCCTCAAAGACAGAAGTTGGTATACAGTGGATTGTACAATTACAGGAAAGGTTAGCCTCACACTCCTTAAAAACCTTGTACCATCTAACCACCAAAAACTGGAAAAACAGAATTAAGCTCTTTGTGTTAAAAATCTCAATTAACATCATGGCCATTGATCTTTAAATAGCGGCTCAACACCACCAAAAATACGTGCTGCCATGTCACTGATCAGCTGTGGCCAGAAGTGCAACATACCTGAAAGTTTCAACCCCTAGGGGGCAGCACAGTAGAAGCTTTCTGCCGTTTGTGATTTAGTGTTGAGTTACCCTTTAAAGCACTACTGTAAACTAAGCCTCCGACTAACCTATCATGGTGTTTAGGGATGGCATGGAGTTAGCAGCACCTTCTCTGTTGTCTCCATTCTGTGGCTCATCAAGATGGCAGCGCTGGTCGTCCATGCGGCTGCTCTGGAATTTGCTAAGGAGGTCAAAGAAGCAGTCTTCATCGGAGGGATCACGGCCTAGCTTCTGAGACAAAAACGACAAATCAGTACAAAATTATTTTTCTTCATACCCAAAAACAAATAGGCATAAAACTATTAGTGTTAATTACTATTTGGTTTTATTTGCTGCTTTTGTTGGAGTGAGGATGTTTGTAACAACACATGATAAACTTCTGAGCATCTATCGGGTGATCAGACATTTTCTGTGTCTAGGTTTTCTGAAAGATATGAACCTGATGTTTCTTTTGCTGTCATAGTTAGTGTCAGGAGCTATACTACCTCACCCAATATGATGCTTTCTATTTGATTATTTAAACCGTTAGCATGCATAACAACGTGAACAACGATATTAGGTCAAGGAGAATGTGGTTGATTGAGTTTTTACTGGGCAATATGAATATTTTGAACAATTTCTATGGGCCTGGAAACGTTATCTGGAAAGGAACAGAATTGTTTATGTGACCTGAATCGTTAAACTTGTAATGCTATTATTAGGTACATAATGAGGTTTTTCAAGATTTCCAACTTGCGGCAGAGAAGAAAATAATCTCATAAACTCACGAGGGATGGCCTTCCTGAAGAGAAAACCTTGGCCTGGATTCTTAAGGTGGTACGGTGTCACACAAATATAATGTGGTGTAAAAATAAACAACCCATTTTTAATTAAGCACAATGGTCCACAGGGTGGTAACCTCCAAGCCTCTTGAAATATAAAAGGCAGTCCATAGCTGCAAAATAGGTGCATGGCAGCCATATTAGACTATATTGTATTCTGAAGCACTTTGATCCTGAATTTAACTTCTACTATTTAACTTCTACATGCTGGAATATATACACAGTGGCCACTTGACTAGGTATACCTGTAAAATCCAATACAACTGTTCTGCCATGAAGTTTACTTTTCTGCTGCCTATAATGCTCAGGTTTTCGTTTTGTCACAGTAATAGAGGTGTTCATTCAATTCTAGGTTTGGCATTGAGCTCATAGTTAGTGGTGCCGTTGTACTGGACTGCATTTTATTGAGAGGTGTTTCTACTATTCTGTCCCCCTCATTGTATATAAATAGGGAGGACTAAAAATTAGAAACACCTCTCAATATAATGTAGTCCAGTACAAGACCTCTGCAAACTACAACCTCAATAATAAACATAGAATTATATTTTACACAATGTCAACAAAAAGTGGGCCTAATAAAGTGGCCACTGAGTGTATATGTGGTTAGTGTTTCTGAGAGACTTTAATGTTTGTGTTATCAGTTTTACTGTTCATGATATGGGTTTAATAAAACTTTTGATCCATGAGTCAACATAAGGTCAGTCAGTTGAACAGTCATGACTATGGACACGCATGAGGGTAGATGATGATCTTAGTGAAAATGGATTTAATCTCTGTGGTCCTGAATTTTTCCTGTTCTTATCTTTAGTGTATGGGAGGCTCACTAGCCTCAAGGCTAGAGCAGAGCAATGAAAGGTTTTCCCACAGTTGACCAATCACAAGATTTTAGGCAGAAATAGTTTGTAGCTGATGTAGTTCATCTAAAAGGAGTAAGTGACTCTGAAGGAGTGTGTGTTGGATTAGCCTTAGAGGTGAATTTATAAGCAAACAGAATATAAAGCTTAACATTTTACTCATCAGGCAGTGACTGACCACTGCCTGCTGTCCATGCAACCTCACTCTTTTGTAAAACAATAAATAAACCTCTCACTGAACCCAAACAGAGTGAAGAAGAGGGGTTTTTTTTCTGCCATACCCACAATATATGTCAGCACACAATCACATTTATTTGGCAAAATAAATGAGCAATGCAAGTTGGGCCAGGAAACTCGGGCACTGTAAGCTGATACGTCTTATCTTTAGTGCACATTTTCAGCATAATCTTCGTGTCACTTCCTTATTCATAGCATTTCAAATGATGGACCATCTTGCTTCTGGATGCCTGCTGCATCTCAAAGCTGCTACAGTTTTCTTGCTTTTTAAAATCCACTCCTTCTATCCCTGTAAAATCAAATGCATGTGCAGCATCTAATGTAAAAACAGACAGTCCACCAAAGTCAAACTTATTGTTTTGCCACATCAATTAAATAAATATATTTTCAGTCTGTGAGTCGTGACTTGTCCTGACTGATTTTTATTTATTTATTTATTTATTTATTTTTAAGACACTCCACTATCATCTGATTGTCCCATAATCGCTCTTTCAATTTATCTGTTGGGGAATGTTTTGACCCGGTAAAGGTGTACTGGAGAGCGATGCTCCCTATTTTAGTGGTGAAAATAGACAGAATTATAAGTTTGAACAATGATAACTAATTGTTTTAACAAACACACTGCTATCCTTTGATAAAGTAAGATAGCTAACCTATCTGAGCGCAGTAATCCGACCCTGAGACTGTATTGACTCATATTCAGTATTCAGATTTTCATTCCATATATGCAGGTTTCATTCCATATAGTCACTAATAGATAAGCATTAATACTCCTTGACTACAGGGACTGCAGCCAAGATAGCTAAATTGGCACATTTACAGAAACATCTATTAATATGCACTATCCCTGTAACTTTAAACTGTATAAACAAAATAAATACAAAAAAATAACAATTAGGTTAGTAGGGAACAAGCCTCAATACAGCGATTTGTATTGTATTGGGCATCAAACCCTTTAAAATTCAGTTCAAAACCAAAAAAAGATAAATTAGGAATATTTTGAGTCTTGCTGCCAACACACATTAAAACCGTCAACTTACATCCTAAACAGCATTCTCTGCTCTCAGTCCGCAAGACATTTCCATCTTCAGGAGAAAACAACAACATTCACTATACTAAAAAAGCAGCATGTGATTCCTTCTGATCAACAACAAAATTCCAGCGCGGGCGAATGTAAGACTGGGCAATTTATCAAAGAGGAAGAGCCAAAGGAAACATCACAGATTAATGGAAGCTGATGGGGTCCCCATTATATCACCATTATAGTGCAGTTCAGGGGATTATAGCCTCTGAACATGGCCCAGTAATAATACGCCTGCTGACACTCATTATAAACACTATTCCTTGCTGCAACTAAAACAGGAGCAAGACAGTTTGTTTAACACTATCTCCTGGATGCAAACACAACGTGACTGTGAAGTAAATCAGCAAAAACAGTTGACTTTAGTCTTCCAGTCTCAGAGAGAACTTTATACTGGAGCATTTTTTATTGGAAAATTCAAACTGTACTACAAACAAAACATCAGTTTTACTGTTCATCATAAAACTAAACACAACTCTGTGGAAGAGTGAGTGAGTGAGGCAGCTCAAAAACTAAAAGGAGGAGATAGTGTTGTTTTTAATCATACTGCCAATCAAAGACTAAATGAAGCATCTTACCACAGGCACCTCTTCTTCCTCCCTCTCTCTTTTTTTCTATCTCCCGTTTCCCTCTGAGCTCTGTCCTTTCTTGTTTCTGTCCACATGCCTGACTCACACTCCGCTCTCCCCCACTGTCACCCACCGCTCTCTCCCCTGCTTTAGCACCGTGCCTCTCCTTTCCTCTCCTACTGTATCCCTCTATTTTAGCCGTGCTCCAAACCCTACCATCCCCTCTCTGTCATTTTCACCATCTTTCTTTCTTTCTTTCTTTCTTTCTTTCTTTCTTTCTTTCTTTCTTTCTTTCTTTCTTTCTTCCTTCCTTTCTTTCCTCCTTTCTTCCTTTCTTTCTTTATCTCATTCTGTCTCAGTCTCTCTCTCTCATTTTGTGTCTCTTCTGCAGGCCATCTTTGTCCCAGCTGTAGCTTGTTCTCCCACTGTGGGAAAACAACTCATTATGGGAAGCAAGGGGTGGCGGGGTGTGGGGGTGGTGGCTCTCTGATCAAGGTCAGATTGTCAGTAGAGAGAAGGGCTAGGGGGACAAAGGGGAGGAGAGGAGAAAAGGAGGGGAAAGAGGGGGTGCAGGGGTGCAGTTATGAGTAGCTTGCATGCCATCATGGGCACTCAGCACAGATCCTCAGCTAGTAGCAAATGACAAGAGCAATTAATGTCCACATTCAACTATTCAAAGAGCCTCATGAAATCGCAGTTAGTCCTATACTCCAGGAATAATCCAGGGCTACACTGACACACAGATATTAAAAAAATAATAATTCATTTTCTTACCAAATGAATTCACCACAGGACATTCAGCATGCTTGTAGTCCTAGTCTGCATCATGCAAAGATCCCGGTGATTGTCATTTAGTTGCTCTCTATGTGCTAAGCAGCTCTGACTTATCACAGTCTGTCCTTTCTCCTTGACCCTTTGGTCTCTGTCTGGATCTCCTCACTTCGCTCGGTGTATTGTCCAATTACTCAAGTAGGCCACCGGGGCAGAACACGTGAGAGGGGAAAGTATGATGACGAGTGAGCGAGAAGCTTGTGTGTGTGTGAAAGAGGCAGAGAGAGGGAGGGTGCGAGTGTGTGAGAGAATCAGTATAAAAGACAAATGTAGGACAGAAAAAAATGTACTTGCATGATTATTACCGGCATTTCTGCCTTTAATAATATGAAAAGAAATATGAATAGAGACAAAAGCTTTCACTCTTGGCAAATTGTCCATTTTCATCTCTATGGGTCCATTGATTCAGTTCCTTTGTGTAGTATTTCATGTTAGCTTAGCATAAAGACTTGAGGTCTATGGGAGTCATTAGCCTGGCTCAATCAAAGTGGAAGAATAAATCGGGTTTTTCGCCCAGTATGTTTAAGTATTCCTTTAATAGTGAAGATATGAAAAAGATATGCTTTAATCCCAACAAGTTTTTTTCCAGCTATTTGGCTTGAATACTTTTTCCATCCTCTTGTGATGTATTCTAAATATAATCCAATGACCACCTCTGTAATTTAGCATGGCAACCTGCTGATTACAACAGTTAACATTGTCCAAAACAAAACACATGACCGGGTGCCTTTAGGACCACATCAGAGCAAGTCACAGCAATTTACCTAGGTGACGCTGGACAAAATTTTCACATTTCCATGCTGTTAAGAATCTAGTTCCAGCTCAATAGAGCATTATTGATGAATGGAAAATTTCTGGTGCACGGTGTCATATGAGGTGTCATCCATCTGTCCAATTATTGGACAAACAGAACTGGCTATACTCATAGTCAGTGTAACAAACAGATATGGGGGTTGGACAGATATGCCTGTGCCCTTGCTAACCACAGTTGCTAATTTACTATTTAGTCATGGCCATAAAATAACTTCCACCAACGTCAGTGCCCTACAGTTAACCTTGTGACACTGGAAGATTCACACATGGGACTGGGGATAGTTGTATCAAGGGTTGTTTTCTTTATTGTGTTCTACCAAATGCCTGCACCATCCCATCCCGGCGACATGATGTCTGTTGCCTACGTAAACTGATGGTTTCAGTCTTCTCCGTGATGCACAATTAAACTTCACAAAACCAATCTATGTTCCTCTGCTCCGGCCCCTGCATCACATGTAATATGGGACCATGCTGATTTCTCTGGGCGTTTCAACCCATGGTGCCTACTGATCAATTACATTATGTGACCCATAAGCACTTATGGACAATCCATAGCAATGTGCCAGAGATCTGATTTTTACCAATGTTACCTTTTTCTCAGAGGCCCTGAACACAATTTGGACTAGGGATTTAAGAGATTAAAAAAATTATAATAAGTCACTTGTCTAATTATTAATCTATGTAACTGAATTCAACAATCAGAATCTCAGATCCCCTCAATGCTGTTAATGAAGACTTGCTTCCTGGCCACCTGAACTGTTGTTAAACTCATTAACATCTTGTGTCACACGGGCCCTCATTGGCTGAATATAGAAATAAGACGGCGTCTCTAAAATGCAGCAAGAATGTAGGCTAGAGTCTGAGGGTAATTTAATTTGGTTTAATGCTTTAATATCCTGGAGGAAGGATGATATTTAACATGGAGCTTATGCAACTATAGGGCACCCAGACATTATTGCTATTCTCAGCAAAGGTCAGTAAAATACTAACATTTAAAGTCTTTTAGCCGCTTATCAGCTGAACCAGTTCTGAAAACATTCTACTTTATTTGGTTAATGAAAAGTTGAGTTGCAATATCTGTGTTATTGGTAACTGGCCATTTGTTATGTTAAGAATGCAGGAGTGCATGATGTGGAAGAATATATAAACACCATTGTGAATATTAATAGTATTAGTAGAAACACTGATATTAAGTTTTTTTTTTTTTTTTTTTAATTGTTAGGAGACAGAAAATTAAGAAGATTAATAATGTGCACTAAGAAGATAAAACTGTGACTAGAATAAATTAATAGTTAAAGAAATAAATAAATAGGAAACGATTTTTTAAAAATGCACATTTAAAGGAAAGTTAAATGATTTTTTGAGGCTGCTTTTTTGTCAAATCTTTAGGCTGATAGAAAGAAGCCAGACTTGATTCCCCATAATTAACACAATAGTTAAAGGGTTGCAGGAAGGGGTTAATAGGGTAGTAAAACTATTGCCACTCACTGGCACTGGAGGCGGGACTTGCACAGTGATGTCATCGGTGTCGATGGGAGAGTCCAACCACTGCCTCTCATCTGATGACTGACTGTCAGGGTAGCCTTTCCTCTTACCCGGCTGTGACAGCTGACTTTTGGATCTCCTGGATATACTTTCCAAGTCTTGGCTGTCTCCATTCTGCAGTAAAAGTGCATATTGTTAGATTGGACTTTTTATCTGGGGGAAGGTTGCATTTAGAAGATACATTTTCCCTTGGGGTGTCATACTGAAGGAAGTAAAATTACCTTATCTGAGGAGTACTTGCACAATTCTACACTGTCCATACTGTTTCTCTTGGTGAATTTCGGTCTTGCTCCTATGAACAAACAAAAACAAGAAACATATTACAGGATATTAAAAACTCATTTCCCACAACTTTGTGAACACCTAGATTATTCTTTCACACATTTTAGCCTGAAACCTACATATGAAACAAATTCAAGCATGCAAGCTCTCCTTTTAGGACTTTGAGGACAACAGCCTGTCATGTCAGTAGGGGTCTCATGATGTTTGGTGAGGATACTGTAAGAGGTTTTGGGCAGACAACCAGACAAACAATCTGAATAATGGTCTCTTTGCCAGCTCTTCACCCATGAGGGAAATGTAGGACATGGGTGTGAGTTTCTGCCTGGAGGAGGGTTCATGGAAACAATCATCACACAACAGCCTTATGTGAGGGCTAAGACAAGATTACACAGCCCCTCTGTGCTGGGTTATATGCATGTGGTGCACTCCCATTCATGTGATTTAGTGGGGCATTTGAGGGGAAAATATACTGTATCTATATGTCATAACGTCTATACATTTTTACTGACAGCTTCTTATTTTATATGTTTTGACTTGTATCATCTTTGCCTATTTTTTGCTTTTTATCTTGAGGCACAGTCAATCTACACCTGTCGTATGAAATATGCTATACACTACAAATAAACTTCACTTGACTCTAAAAATAGCCAATGAAAGCTAACCTTCATCATCCTTTCTCAAAACTGGAAAAAGCACCTCTTTGTATAGATCTAAATAAACAGCAATAAATCGTCTATTTAGACCTGAGGCTTCTTAGATATAGCCTGCTGAGACAGTACAGCTGAGTTATTTTAGTAATGATAAACTGTGTTCGCACATTACTGTTGTATTTGTTACATAAATGGACTGACGAGAGAAAGTGACCATCTCTTAGATCGGATTGTCTCGGGTTACTTGATACACACCCCATGATTTCACCCAAATTTAGCCTCAGTTCCATATATTTTTTTAAATGTTTCATCTGTGTTATGTCTGTCTGCCCTTTAGCTGCAGTAGTTTCACACTTAATTTGACCAACTTGTGTGCATTTGCTCATGGCTGGACCCGGACATGTTTATGTGTCAGGGGCAAAAGTTATAGGCTATTGTATTTACTCTCTATTTGTTGTAAAGAAAATAAATATATAGATCAACTGTAGCTGAAAATGGTTTCAACTTAATGTCAGATCAATAGCCAATAGTCCTTTTTTCTTCTTAGAGATGGGAGTGGGAGTAAAGTGCCAAGTCAGTTTCACCTGACCGCAGTTTGCACAGTGTGGGTCCGCTCCACACAGACACATCTCTGTGTCAAATAAACATTCACACACACACACACACACACACACACACACACACACACATGCGCGCACACACCCACAGAATCGCAATCAGAATTTTTCATGCATGTCATATGCATATGCATGTCTCATTGATTGTGAAAGCACTCACTGAATATTGCAAATGGAATGACACTGAAATTGTTATTGTTACTATTGATCTGATATTTGAACACATAATTTTCACCAATTAGTTATGACTAACTGTGGCTCTTGAGAGAATGAGATGTGCATTATCAGCTGATATACTGTAATCTATAAATCACACTTAAATATAACATAATCATAGTTTGTTAGAAAATGACTATGAATTATGAATGACTATGAATTAAATAAAAATTCAATTAATAGTCATTTTCTTTAAGTTGATCGCATATTGTGTAGAATGTTTGGAGAAGATGACTTCATATATTTATTTATTTAGCTTTTCCACAGAAAAAACACACAAGCTGGTAAAAATCCATATATCTCTTGCACAAATGACCCAAAACTATCTTAAAGAGTGGAATATGCTGCAGTGCCTCTTTAGAGCTAGTATAGTGCCCTTTGGAATAAAAAAAAAAATGCAGCTGGGTGGTTCTTGGGAAGTCCTTGTAGATCATAATGTAATTGGTACAAATAACTTCTTTAAGATGTTGTTAGTTATTAGTTAGAGATCAGATGGAGATGTAGGTCTGCTTGGACTGTTGTAATGATGTTCATGTTTACATTTCTCATTTCATGTTTGCATTTACATGATACTCACATGATATTAAAGGTTTTGTTTTTTAAACATCTCATTATTCAGTAAACTATAAGTTTGAAGATGATATGAAAATTATGCGATTGTGTTAAAACCAGAGTGGAGACTAAGCAGACTGATGCTTAAGGTCACTTTTGGCCATGATGTGAGGGAAAGGCAACAGCCGAGTCCAACTCTGAGTCTGTGTGTGTGTGAGTGTGTGTGTGTGTGTGCAAGTGACAGGACAGTATACGCAAAATGTATAGTTTGAAGACTTAGGATGCCTACCGGTCAGAGAAATACACAGAAATGGCCGTCATACTGTGTGACAGCACACACGCCCTCGTTCACTGTGTGAGCCCCACTTGCAGCCTAAGATGACCATACAAAGTCAAGGACAGGCGGTTAGAGAAATCTTGTCTTCTCACCTTGCATCTCAAACTCTGAACCGCAGGGTGAAAGGTCACTCTCGCTGACCCCCAGAGCCTCCATCAGCTGCTCCACATTCATTCTGGCTGTCAGTTCTCCATTTCTGTCTCCAATCTGATGGACAGAGACAGAGACAACAGAAACAGAGACAGCGCCAGACAGGCATGTGCAGAGACAGGAGAAATAGACATTGAGGGCAAAGGAGAAAAGAGAAGAGACAGTGTGAGAAAAACTGCGGTGCCCACACTAAAACTTTCCCAATGGTGCATTTATTTATTTATTTATTTATTTTGACCAAAGAATTGCAGTGTTTGTGAAAATGTATCACCTCTTTGGAAATGGCCAGGTGCTTTCGGGCATAGTGGAGAGCTTGTCTGTGGTTCCCTAAAGACACATAAGCATTTCCCAGGCTCCAGCAGGCACGGCCCTCTCCAACCCTGTTGACACATAACCACCCACACGCACAAAAAAAACCTATGATTACTGACTACATGTATGTATATTTGTGTATGTGTATGTATGCATTATGTATGTTCATGCTCATTCTACCTGTCAGTAAGCTCCTGGGCTATGAACAGGTGTTTGAGGTGGTAGTCTATGGCCCTTTCATACTGCTGTAAAAGAGTGTAGGTGTTTCCCAGGCTGTAACAGGCCTGAGCTTCCATCACCTGGTCCCTCAGCTGCCTAGATAGCTGCAGGGTTTTCCTATTGATGGGAGGACAAAGGGAACATGTTATGAGTGTAGCAGTGTGGGGGTGAAGAGGATGGCAGAGAAAGTGAACGACAAGGGAATTTAGCGAAGAATAAGGTTGGAGATAAAACAAAAAGGAGGTTTCATATAATAATAATGTGGATGAAGATGGAGACACAACAATGGGATAGGTAAAGAATAATATGACAACAATATTCCTTAAAAAAAAAAAAAAAAAAAAAAACACAATCATATGTAATCATAGGTTTTCAGTCTTGTCAGAAGTTTGGGTAACACTTTCCTTAATCGGGTGATATAACTTGAATATCAAAAAGTAAGTAAGTAATATCTACAAGTTCAGTAGAATATCAATAGGCCATAAATTGAATTTCTACAACATGTCTGTAAAGCATTATTATGGATCCCACCAGAGTCCTGGGAAAGAGGGGCCTATCTTGTGATTGGTCATAAAATTTGCTGGCCTGTTGCCTATTCACTAAAACAAGCTTGACACACAATCACCAACACCAACTTCAACCAAGTGGGTGTATCCAAGTACGCCCTCACTCAAACTCAAGCCCTCACTGGGTGTATCTTAATCATAACTCTGGTGGGTTTCATAAAAAACACAGCAGGAGTCCAGCAATAATGTTAACTAGGCCAACATGTTTGTTAAAATTCAGAAAAACATACAACAGAATGTCAATAGATATGTCAATATGTTGTTGAAATGTAATTTATGGCTGTGGACATTCTCCTGACCTCTTGTTGATATTTGACTTCTATATCAATTGACACTCTGTTGGACTATCGAAAGACAGTGTTGCTGAATTATAGATTTTCATCACATGCATGAACTAAATCTGATTTGTAATATCTGGCCTCAGTCGCACTTTCTCTCTTGAAAAAAAAAAAGAACTTGGTTTTCCTCCTCTTCTCCACAAGATGGCAGAGTGTCCTCTCTCCTCACCTGTAGTACTCCGTGGCTGTGTTGAACTGGCCTAGGAATATCAGAGCATTGCCAAGGTTACTGTAGGCTCGCCGCTCTGCTGCTTTGTCACCAAATTCTTTGGCAATAGACAATCGCTGTGAATGACAAAACATCAATGTCAGCTCATGCAGAAACCCACAACATTCTCTGAAGGGTCATGGAGAAATGGAAGACATCTTCATTCCAGAAATTAATCTTCACTTTGTCTCTTCATGCAACCAAATCCAGCCAATTCAGCCAAATGACTTAAATCATCACGTGTACTTGGCATCTATGTATTATCATTACACTGGTAAAACCGCCTTGGATTTCTCACCTGACGGTGGAACTTGATTGCTTCAACAAAGTTTCCCAGCAAATAGTGGGTGTTGCCTAGGTTACCAAAGGCTCTCCCCTGGGCAGCTCGGTCACCAAGTTCTTTGACCAAACACAAATTCATCCTGCAGAGATTAGCAGATACAGTAATTAAGACTACCTAACAATTAATAAATGAAGTTACAATACAGTTGCAAAATGATATATAAACCTTATTTAATTTGTACATTAAAGGACTACGCTATGCATTACTATAGCCTACTGCTTTGTCAGTGTCTGATTAAGTCCTATGGATTGTTTTTTCCTCACAAATAACACATACAGACATTTAGATAGGTGACCTGAGACAGGAAAGCATACCGAACTGAGTCATAACTCCATGTCACAGTTGTCATACCAAACAATGAGGCTCCCTGTGTTTCCACTGTGGTTTTGTGTACTTCTTATTGCCATCTTCTCTAAAGATGGGTACACTTCAAATCACACTCTGATATGTACTGTAGAGACAAGCCTCTTATGTATCAGCTTTAGCAGTTTCACCTCACATCACATGTTAACAAGTTTGCAGCTCACAGTGATTGGCTTTAATAGGGCCTTGAAAATAGCCCTGTGTGATGAGCTATTATTATGGGCTTTTGTAACCTTTATTTAACCAAAGAAAGACAACAGGACATTTTTCAGCCCCACCCAGTTTCACATTTAAACAGTTCCACACAGTCCCACCCCAGAGACACCCAGTACAATTCCAGTGTCAGAAAGTATTTAGCTTCATTTGCATTTTCTCAGTCTGTAGAATCCAGACAGAAAAGACAGAATTATGGGATCTGGTGATGATTTTAGCATAATTTCAAGAATAGCTGACCAAGAACCCAATGAACACTCAGAACATTAGATTTTCTTGTCAACGATAAGGATCTTGCCAAAAGAACAACAATCAGTGCGACACTTCACAAATTCAGCATCTGTGTCAGATTGGTCAGATGAAAGTCATTACTGAAATGACAAATAAAAGAAGCTTGAAGACTGCCAACCCAAAACTATAATATGAAAACACTGGGCAAACAGTTCTGTGGTCAAATGAGAAGAAATTAAACTTCAGCCAACTTTTTTGTGGCAGGGCCTCGGACACTTGTAAGGATACAGGGTAACAATGAATGGACTCAAAGCAAACTCCTGAGGAGAATTTGTATTGGAGAGACAAAAAAGAGAAAAAATACATTGGAACAGCCATCTATTTTCCAAAAGCACATTATATGTCACACTGGAAATCCTTGCCAGTCTTGAATGTCACTGAAAATCCATGTAAGGATTTGCAGATAGCTGTTGCTTCCCATCCATCTTGATCAAACTGTTGCTTATGTGTAAAAAATGAAAGACAATCCCCAAGACAATCACTGCCAAAGGTGCCTCTGAGCCAAAGTATTGCCTTGGGGGTTTGAGTAATTTAAATTAGATATTTCAGTACAGTCTTTGTCTGTTGGTCACAAAGCTCAGTTTAACCCAGTTGAAATTTAGGATACAGCATGAAATACAGAAAAAGTCAAATGGGTTGAAAACTTTCTGAGGGCATCGTATTGTTGCCTGCTGTTTAAGTTTAAGCCTCACTCAAGGGAATTGTGTTGC